>NC_064032.1:8881957-9145234 GCF_917208135.1 Athalia rosae | reverse complement strand
AAAGTGCAGGAGCCGAGAGTGTTATATAATCATGTATATGATGGTCACTTTTTACGTTACCTGCACGCGGGCGTTGAAGATCGCGCCCTGATAGTGCAGGAGCTGAGAGTGTTATAAAATCATGTATATGATGGTCACTTTCCACGTTACCTGCACGCGGGCGTTGAAAATCACGCCTTGCAAGTGCAAGAGCTGAAAGTGTAATATAATCATGTATATGCAGATGTTTACTTTTCACGCTACCTGCACGCGGGCGTTGAAAATCACGCCCTGAGAGTGCAGGAGCGGAGAGTGTTATATAATCATGTATATGATGGTCACTTTTTCACGTTACCTGCACGTGGGCGTTGAAAATCGCGCCCTGAAAGTGCAGGAGCTGAGAGTGTTATATAATCATGTATATGATGGTCACTTTTCACCTTACCTGCATGCGGGCGTTGAAAATCGCGCCCTGAAAGGGCAAGAGCTGAAAGTGTCATATAATCATGTATATGCAGATGTTCACTTTTCACGCTACCTGCACGCGGGCGTTGAAAAACGCGCCCTAAAAGTGCAGAAGCTGAGAGTGTTATATAATCATGTATATGATGGCCACTTTTCACGTTACCTGCACGCGGGCGTTAAAAATCGCGCCCTGAAAGTGCAGAAGCTGAGAGTGTTATATAATCATGTATATAACGGTCACTTTTCACGTTACCTGCACGCGGGCGATGAAAATCGCACCCTGAAAGTGCAAGAGCTGAAAGTGTCATATAATCATGTATATGCAGATGTTCACTCTTCACGCTACCTGCACGCGGGCGTTGAAAATCGCGCCCTAAAAGTGCAAGAACTGAGAGTTTTATATAATCATGTATATGATGGTCACTTTTTACGTTACCTGCACGCGGGCGTTGAAAATCGCGCCCTGAAAGCGCGAGAGCTGAAAGTGTTATATAATCATCTATATGCAGATGTTCACTTTTTACGCTATTTGCACGCGGGCGTTGAAAATCGCGCCCTGAAAGTGCAAGAGCTGAGAGTGTTATATCATCATGTATATGATGGTCACTTTTCACGCTACCTGCACGCGGGCGTTCAAAATCGCGCCCTAAAAGTGCAGGAGCTGAAAGTGTTATAGAATCATGTATATGATGGTCACTTTTTACGTTACCTGCACGCGGGCGTTGGAAATCGCGCCCTAAAAGTGCAGGAGCTGAGAGTGTTATATAATCATATATATGACGGTCACTTTCTACGTTACCTTCACGCGGGCGTTGAAAATCGCGCCCTGAAAGTGCGAGAGCTGAAAGTGTTATATAATCATGTTTATGCAGATGTTCACTTCTTACGCTATTCGCACGCGGGCGTTGAAAATCGCGCCCTGAAAGTGCAGGAGCCGAGAGTGTTATATAATCATGTATATGATGGTCACTTTTCACGTTACCTGCACGCAGGCGGTGAAAATCGCGCCCTGAAAGTGCAAGAGCTGAGAGTGTTATATCATCATGTATATGATGGTCACTTTTCACGCTACCTGCACGCGGGCGTTGAAAATCGCGCCCTAAAAGTGCAGGAGCTGAAATTGTTATATAATCATGTATATGATGGTCACTTTTCACGCTACCTGCACGCAGGCGTTGAAAATCGCGCCTTCAAAGTGCAGGAGCTGAGAGTGTTATATAATCATGTATATGATGGTCTTTTTGGCGTTACCTGCACGCAGGCGTTGAATATCGCGCCCTGAAAGTGCAGGAGCTGAGAGTGTTATATAATCATGTATATGATGGTCACTTTTCACGTTACCTGCACGCGGGCGTTGAAAATCGCGCCCTAAAAGTGCAAGAGCTGAGAGTGTTATATAATCATGTATATGATGATCACTCTCCACGTTACCTGCACGCGGGCGTTGAAAATCGCGCCCTGAAAGTGCAGAAGCTGAGAGTGTTATATAATCATGTATATAACGGTCACTTTTCACGTTACCTGCACGCGGGCGTTGAAAATCGCGCCCTGAAAGTGCAAAAGCTGAAAGTGTAATATAATCATGTATATGCAGATGTTCACTCTTCACGCGACCTGCACGCGGGCGTTGAAAATCGCGCCCTAAAAGTGCAGGAGCTGAGAGTTTTATATAATCATGTATATGATGGTCACTTTTTACGTTACCTGCACGCGGGCGTTGAAAATCGCGCCCTGAAAGTGCGAGAGCTGAAAGTGTTATATAATCATGTATATGCAGATGTTCACTTTTTACGCTATTTGCACGCGGGCGTTGAAAATCGCGCCCTAAAAGTGCAGGAGCCGAGAGTGTTATATAATTATGTATATGATGGTCACTTTTCACGTTACCTGCACGCGTGCGGTGAAAATCGCGCCCTGAAAGTGCAAGAGCTGAGAGTGTTATATCATCATGTATATGATGGTCACTTTTCACGCTACCTGCACGCGGGCGTTCAAAATCGCGCCCTAAAAGTGCAGGAGCTGAAAGTGTTATATAATCATGTATATGGTGGTCACTTTTTACGTAACCTGCACGCGGGCGTTGGAAATCGCGCCCTAAAAGTGCAGGAGCTGAGAGTGTTATATAATCATGTATATGATGGTCACTTTTTACGTTACCTGCACGTGGGCGTTGAAAATCGCGCCCTAAAAGTGCAGGAGCTAAAAGTGTTATATAATCATGTATATGATGATCACTCTCCACGTTACCTGCACGCGGGCGTTGAAAATCGCGCTCTGGAAGTGCAGGAGCTAAGAGTAATATATAATAATGTATATGATGGTCACTTTTCACGCTACCTGCACGCAGGCGTTGAAAATCGCGCCTTCAAAGTGCAGGAGCTGAGAGTGTTATATAATCATGTATATGATGGTCTTTTTGGCGTTACCTGCACGCAGGCGTTGAATATCGCGCCCTGAAAGTGCAGGAGCTGAGAGTGTTATATAATCATGTAGATGATGGTCACTTTTTACGCTACCTGCACGCGGGCGTTGAAAATCGCGCCCTGAAAGTGCGAGAGCTGAAAGTGTTATATAATCATGTATATGCAGATGTTCACTTTTTAGGCTATTTGCACGCGGGCGTTGAAAATCGCGCCCTGAAAGTGCAGGAGCCGAGAGTGTTATATAATCATGTATATGATGGTCACTTTTCACGTTACCTGCACGCGGGCGGTGAAAATCGCGCCCTGAAAGTGCAAGAGCTGAGAGTGTTATATCATCATGTATATGATGGTCACTTTCCACGCTACCTGCACGCGGGCGTTGAAAATCGCGCTCTGGAAGTGCAGGAGCTAAGAGTGTTATATAATCATGTATATGATGGTCACTTTTCACGTTACCTGCACGCGGGCGTTGAAAATCGCGCCCTGAAAGTGCGAGAGCTGAAAGTGTTATATAATCATGTATATGCAGATGTTCACTCTTCACGCTACCTGCACGCGGGCGTTGAAAATCGCGCCCTAAAAGTGCAAGAACTGAGAGTTTTATATAATCATGTATATGATGGTCACTTTTTACGTTACCTGCACGCGAACGTTGAAAATCGCGCCCTGAAAGTGCGAGAGCTGAAAGTGTTATATAATCATGTATATGCAGATGTTCACTTTTTACGCTATTTGCACGCGGGCGTTGAAAATCGCGCCCTGAAAGTGCAGGAGCCGAGAGTGTTATATAATCATGTATATGATGGTCACTTTTCACGTTACCTGCACGCGGGCGGTGAAAATTGCGCCCTGAAAGTGCAAGAGCTGAGAGTGTTATATCATCATGTATATGATGGTCACTTTTCACGCTACCTGCACGCGGGCGTTCAAAATCGCGCCCTAAAAGTGCAGGAGCTGAAAGTGTTATATAATCATGTATATGGTGGTCACTTTTTACGTAACCTGCACGCAGGCGTTGGAAATCGCGCCCTAAAAGTGCAGGAGCTGAGAGTGTTATATAATCATGTATATGATGGTCACTTTTTACGTTACCTGCTCGCGGGCGTTGAAGATCGCGCCCTGATAGTGCAGGAGCTGAGAGTGTTATAAAATCATGTATATGATGGTCACTTTCCACGTTACTTGCACGCGGGCGTTGAAAATCACGCCTTGCAAGTGCAAGAGCTGAAAGTGTAATATAATCATAAATATGCAGATGTTTACTTTTCACGCTACCTGCACGCGGGCGTTGAAAATCACGCCCTGAGAGTGCAGGAGCGGAGAGTGTTATATAATCATGAATATGATGGTCACTTTTCACGTTACCTGCACGTGGGCGTTCAAAATCGCGCTCTGAAAGTGCAGGAGCTGAGAGTGTTATATAATCATGTATATGATGGTCACTTTTCACGTTACCTGCATGCGGGCGTTGAAAATCGCGCCCTGAAAGTGCAAGAGCTGAAAGTGTTATATAATCATGTATATGATGATCACTTTTCACGTTACCTGCACGCGGGCGTTGAAAATCGCGCCCTGAAAGTGCAGAAGCTGAGAGTGTTATATAATCATGTATATAACGGTCACTTTTCACGTTACCTGCACGCGGGCGTTGAAAATCGCGCCCTGAAAGTGCAAAAGCTGAAAGTGTAATATAATCATGTATATGCAGATGTTCACTCTTCACGCTACCTGCACGCGGGCGTTGGAAATCGCGCCCTAAAAGTGCAGGAGCTGAGAGTTTTATATGATCATGTATATGATGGTCACTTTTTACGTTACCTGCACGCGGGCGTTGAAAATCGCGCCCTGAAAGTGCGAGAGCTGAAAGTGTTATATAATCATGTATATGCAGATGTTCACTTTTTACGCTATTTGCACGCGGGCGTTGAAAATCGCGCCCTGGAAGTGCGAGAGCTGGGAGTGTTATATAATCATGTATATGCAGATGTTCACTTTTTACGCTATTCGCACGCGGGCGTTGTGAATCGCGCCCTGAAAGTGCAGGAGCCGAGAGTGTTATATAATCATGTATATGATGGTCACTTCTCACGTTACCTGCACGCGGGCGTTGAAAATCGCGCTCTGGAAGTGCAGGAGCTAAGAGTCATATATAGAAATGTATATAATGGTCACTTTTCACGCTACCTGCACGCAGGCGTTGAAAATCGCGCCTTCAAAGTGCAGGAGCTGAGAGTGTTAT
This sequence comes from Athalia rosae, assembly GCF_917208135.1. Lineage (NCBI taxonomy): Eukaryota > Metazoa > Arthropoda > Insecta > Hymenoptera > Athaliidae > Athalia > Athalia rosae. The sequence goes on along the minus strand of NC_064032.1, from coordinate 9,140,128 downwards.
ATAATCATGTATATGATGGTCTTTTTGGCGTTACCTGCACGCAGGCGTTGAATATCGCGCCCTGAAAGTGCAGGAGCTGAGAGTTTTATATAATCATGTATATGATGGTCACTTTTCACGTTACCTGCACGCGAGCGGTGAAAATCGCGCCCTGAAAGTGCAAGAGCTGAGAGTGTTATATCATCATGTATATGATGGTCACTTTTCACGCTACCTGCACGCGGGCGTTCAAAATCGCGCCCTAAAAGTGCAGGAGCTGAAAGTGTTATATAATCATGTATATGATGGTCACTTTTTACGTTACCTGCACGCGGGCGTTGGAAATCGCGCCCTAAAAGTGCAGGAGCTGAGAGTGTTATATAATCATGTATATAATGGTCACTTTTTACGTTACCTGCACGCGGGCGTTGAAGATCGCGCCCTGATAGTGCAGGAGCTGAGAGTGTTATAAAATCATGTATATGATGGTCACTTTCCACGTTACCTGCACGCGGGCGTTGAAAATCACGCCTTGCAAGTGCAAGAGCTGAAAGTGTAATATAATCATGTATATGCAGATGTTTACTTTTCACGCTACCTGCACGCGGGCGTTGAAAATCACGCCCTGAGAGTGCAGGAGCGGAGAGTGTTATATAATCATGAATATGATGGTCACTTTTCACGTTACCTGCACGTGGGCGTTGAAAATCGCGCCCTGAAAGTGCAGGAGCTGAAAGTGTTATATAATCATGTATATGATGGTCACTTTTCACCTTACCTGCATGCGGGCGTTGAAAATCGCGCCCTGAAAGGGCAAGAGCTGAAAGTGTCATATAATCATGTATATGCAGATGTTCACTTTTCACGCTACCTGTACGCGGGCGTTGAAAAACGCGCCCTAAAAGTGCAGAAGCTGAGAGTGTTATATAATCATGTATATGATGGCCACTTTTCACGTTACCTGCACGCGGGCGTTAAAAATCGCGCCCTGAAAGTGCAGAAGCTGAGAGTGTTATATAATCATGTATATAACGGTCACTTTTCACGTTACCTGCACGCGGGCGTTGAAAATCGCACCCTGAAAGTGCAAGAGCTGAAAGTGTCATATAATCATGTATATGCAGATGTTCACTCTTCACGCGACCTGCACGCGGGCGTTGAAAATCGCGCCCTAAAAGTGCAGGAGCTGAGAGTTTTATATAATCATGTATATGATGGTCACTTTTTACGTTACCTGCACGCGGGCGTTGAAAATCGCGCCCTGAAAGTGCGAGAGCTGAAAGTGTTATATAATCATGTATATGCAGATGTTCACTTTTTACGCTATTTGCACGCGGGCGTTGAAAATCGCGCCCTAAAAGTGCAGGAGCCGAGAGTGTTATATAATTATGTATATGATGGTCACTTTTCACGTTACCTGCACGCGGGCGGTGAAAATCGCGCCCTGAAAGTGCAAGAGCTGAGAGTGTTATATCATCATGTATATGATGGTCACTTTTCACGCTACCTGCACGCGGGCGTTCAAAATCGCGCCCTAAAAGTGCAGGAGCTGAAAGTGTTATATAATCATGTATATGGTGGTCACTTTTTACGTAACCTGCACGCGGGCGTTGGAAATCGCGCCCTAAAAGTGCAGGAGCTGAGAGTGTTATATAATCATGTATATGATGGTCACTTTTTACGTTACCTGCACGTGGGCGTTGAAAATCGCGCCCTAAAAGTGCAGGAGCTAAAAGTGTTATATAATCATGTATATGATGATCACTCTCCACGTTACCTGCACGCGGGCGTTGAAAATCGCGCTCTGGAAGTGCAGGAGCTAAGAGTAATATATAATAATGTATATGATGGTCACTTTTCACGCTACCTGCACGCAGGCGTTGAAAATCGCGCCTTCAAAGTGCAGGAGCTGAGAGTGTTATATAATCATGTATATGATGGTCTTTTTGGCGTTACCTGCACGCAGGCGTTGAATATCGCGCCCTGAAAGTGCAGGAGCTGAGAGTGTTATATAATCATGTAGATGATGGTCACTTTTTACGCTACCTGCACGCGGGCGTTGAAAATCGCGCCCTGAAAGTGCGAGAGCTGGAAGTGTTATATAATCATGTATATGCAGATGTTCACTTTTTAGGCTATTTGCACGCGGGCGTTGAAAATCGCGCCCTGAAAGTGCAGGAGCCGAGAGTGTTATATAATCATGTATATGATGGTCACTTTCCACGTTACCTGCACGCGGGCGGTGAAAATCGCGCCCTGAAAGTGCAAGAGCTGAGAGTGTTATATCATCATGTATATGATGGTCACTTTCCACGCTACCTGCGCGCGGGCGTTGAAAATCGCGCTCTGGGAGTGCAGGAGCTAAGAGTGTTATATAATCATGTATATGATGGTCACTTTTCACGTTACCTGCACGCGGGCGTTGAAAATCGCGCCCTGAAAGTGCGAGAGCTGAAAGTGTTATATAATCATGTATATGCAGATGTTCACTCTTCACGCTACCTGCACGCGGGCGTTGAAAATCGCGCCCTAAAAGTGCAAGAACTGAGAGTTTTATATAATCATGTATATGATGGTCACTTTTTACGTTACCTGCACGCGGGCGTTGAAAATCGCGCCCTGAAAGTGCGAGAGCTGAAAGTGTTATATAATCATGTATATGCAGATGTTCACTTTTTACGCTATTTGCACGCGGGCGTTGAAAATCGCGCCCTGAAAGTGCAGGAGCCGAAAGTGTTATATAATCATGTATATGATGGTCACTTTTCACGTTACCTGCACGCGGGCGGTGAAAATCGCGCCCTGAAAGTGCAAGAGCTGAGAGTGTTATATCATCATGTATATGATGGTCACTTTTCACGCTACCTGCACGCGGGCGTTCAAAATCGCGCCCTAAAAGTGCAGGAGCTGAAAGTGTTATATAATCATGTATATGGTGGTCACTTTTTACGTAACCTGCACGCGGGCGTTGGAAATCGCGCCCTAAAAGTGCAGGAGCTGAGAGTGTTATATAATCATGTATATGATGGTCACTTTTTACGTTACCTGCTCGCGGGCGTTGAAGATCGCGCCCTGATAGTGCAGGAGCTGAGAGTGTTATAAAATCATGTATATGATGGTCACTTTCCACGTTACTTGCACGCGGGCGTTTAAAATCACGCCTTGCAAGTGCAAGAGCTGAAAGTGTAATATAATCATAAATATGCAGATGTTTACTTTTCACGCTACCTGCACGCGGGCGTTGAAAATCACGCCCTGAGAGTGCAGGAGCGGAGAGTGTTATATAATCATGAATATGATGGTCACTTTTCACGTTACCTGCACGTGGGCGTTCAAAATCGCGCTCTGAAAGTGCAGGAGCTGAGAGTGTTATATAATCATGTATATGATGGTCACTTTTCACGTTACCTGCATGCGGGCGTTGAAAATCGCGCCCTGAAAGTGCAAGAGCTGAAAGTGTTATATAATCATGTATATGATGATCACTCTCCACGTTACCTGCACGCGGGCGTTGAAAATCGCGCCCTGAAAGTGCAGAAGCTGAGAGTGTTATATAATCATGTATATAACGGTCACTTTTCACGTTACCTGCACGCGGGCGTTGAAAATCGCGCCCTGAAAGTGCAAAAGCTGAAAGTGTAATATAATCATGTATATGCAGATGTTCACTCTTCACGCTACCTGCACGCGGGCGTTGGAAATCGCGCCCTAAAAGTGCAGGAGCTGAGAGTTTTATATAATCATGTATATGATGGTCACTTTTTACGTTACCTGCACGCGGGCGTTGAAAATCGCGCCCTGAAAGTGCGAGAGCTGAAAGTGTTATATAATCATGTATATGCAGATGTTCACTTTTTACGCTATTTGCACGCGGGCGTTGAAAATCGCGCCCTGGAAGTGCGAGAGCTGGGAGTGTTATATAATCATGTATATGCAGATGTTCACTTTTTACGCTATTCGCACGCGGGCGTTGTGAATCGCGCCCTGAAAGTGCAGGAGCCGAGAGTGTTATATAATCATGTATATGATGGTCACTTCTCACGTTACCTGCACGCGGGCGTTGAAAATCGCGCTCTGGAAGTGCAGGAGCTAAGAGTCATATATAGAAATGTATATAATGGTCACTTTTCACGCTACCTGCACGCAGGCGTTGAAAATCGCGCCTTCAAAGTGCAGGAGCTGAGAGTGTTATATAATCATGTATATGATGGTCTTTTTGGCGTTACCTGCACGCAGGCGTTAAATATCGCGCCCTGAAAGTGCAGGAGCTGAGAGTTTTATATAATCATGTATATGATGGTCACTTTTCACGTAACCTGCACGCGAGCGGTGAAAATCGCGCCCTGAAAGTGCAAGAGCTGAGAGTGTTATATCATCATGTATATGATGGTCACTTTTCACGCTACCTGCACGCGGGCGTTCAAAATCGCGCCCTAAAAGTGCAGGAGCTGAAAGTGTTATATAATCATGTATATGATGGTCACTTTTTACGTTACCTGCACGCGGGCGTTGGAAATCGCGCCCTAAAAGTGCAGGAGCTGAGAGTGTTATATAATCATGTATATAATGGTCACTTTTTACGTTACCTGCACGCGGGCGTTGAAGATCGCGCCCTGATAGTGCAGGAGCTGAGAGTGTTATAAAATCATGTATATGATGGTCACTTTCCACGTTACCTGCACGCGGGCGTTGAAAATCACGCCTTGCAAGTGCAAGAGCTGAAAGTGTAATATAATCATGTATATGCAGATGTTTACTTTTCACGCTACCTGCACGCGGGCGTTGAAAATCACGCCCTGAGAGTGCAGGAGCGGAGAGTGTTATATAATCATGAATATGATGGTCACTTTTCACGTTACCTGCACGTGGGCGTTGAAAATCGCGCCCTGAAAGTGCAGGAGCTGAGAGTGTTATATAATCATGTATATGATGGTCACTTTTCACCTTACCTGCATGCGGGCGTTGAAAATCGCGCCCTGAAAGGGCAAGAGCTGAAAGTGTCATATAATCATGTATATGCAGATGTTCACTTTTCACGCTACCTGTACGCGGGCGTTGAAAAACGCGCCCTAAAAGTGCAGAAGCTGAGAGTGTTATATAATCATGTATATGATGGCCACTTTTCACGTTACCTGCACGCGGGCGTTAAAAATCGCGCCCTGAAAGTGCAGAAGCTGAGAGTGTTATATAATCATGTATATAACGGTCACTTTTCACGTTACCTGCACGCGGGCGTTGAAAATCGCACCCTGAAAGTGCAAGAGCTGAAAGTGTCATATAATCATGTATATGCAGATGTTCACTCTTCACGCTACCTGCACGCGGGCGTTGAAAATCGCGCCCTAAAAGTGCAAGAACTGAGAGTTTTATATAATCATGTATATGATGGTCACTTTTTACGTTACCTGCACGCGGGCGTTGAAAATCGCGCCCTGAAAGTGCGAGAGCTGAAAGTGTTATATAATCATCTATATGCAGATGTTCACTTTTTACGCTATTTGTACGCGGGCGTTGAAAATCGCGCCCTGAAAGTGCAAGAGCTGAGAGTGTTATATCATCATGTATATAATGGTCACTTTTCACGCTACCTGCACGCGGGCGTTCAAAATCGCGCCCTAAAAGTGCAGGAGCTGAAAGTGTTATATAATCATGTATATGATGGTCACTTTTTACGTTACCTGCACGCGGGCGTTGGAAATCGCGCCCTAAAAGTGCAGGAGCTGAGAGTGTTATATAATCATATATATGACGGTCACTTTCTACGTTACCTTCACGCGGGCGTTGAAAATCGCGCCCTGAAAGTGCGAGAGCTGAAAGTGTTATATAATCATGTTTATGCAGATGTTCACTTCTTACGCTATTCGCACGCGGGCGTTGAAAATCGCGCCCTGAAAGTGCAGGAGCCGAGAGTGTTATATAATCATGTATATGATGGTCACTTTTCACGTTACCTGCACGCAGGCGGTGAAAATCGCGCCCTGAAAGTGCAAGAGCTGAGAGTGTTATATCATCATGTATATGATGGTCACTTTTCACGCTACCTGCACGCGGGCGTTGAAAATCGCGCCCTAAAAGTGCAGGAGCTGAAAGTGTTATATAATCATGTATATGATGGTCACTTTTCACGCTACCTGCACGCAGGCGTTGAAAATCGCGCCTTCAAAGTGCAGGAGCTGAGAGTGTTATATAATCATGTATATGATGGTCTTTTTGGCGTTACCTGCACGCAGGCGTTGAATATCGCGCCCTGAAAGTGCAGGAGCTGAGAGTGTTATATAATCATGTATATGATGGTCACTTTTCACGTTACCTGCACGCGGGCGTTGAAAATCGCGCCCTAAAAGTGCAAGAGCTGAGAGTGTTATATAATCATGTATATGATGATCACTCTCCACGTTACCTGCACGCGGGCGTTGAAAATCGCGCCCTGAAAGTGCAGAAGCTGAGAGTGTTATATAATCATGTATATAACGGTCACTTTTCACGTTACCTGCACGCGGGCGTTGAAAATCGCGCCCTGAAAGTGCAAAAGCTAAAAGTGTAATATAATCATGTATATGCAGATGTTCACTCTTCACGCGACCTGCACGCGGGCGTTGAAAATCGCGCCCTAAAAGTGCAGGAGCTGAGAGTTTTATATAATCATGTATATGATGGTCACTTTTTACGTTACCTGCACGCGGGCGTTGAAAATCGCGCCCTGAAAGTGCGAGAGCTAAAAGTGTTATATAATCATGTATATGCAGATGTTCACTTTTTACGCTATTTGCACGCGAGCGTTGAAAATCGCGCCCTAAAAGTGCAGGAGCCGAGAGTGTTATATAATTATGTATATGATGGTCACTTTTCACGTTACCTGCACGCGGGCGGTGAAAATCGCGCCCTGAAAGTGCAAGAGCTGAGAGTGTTATATCATCATGTATATGATGGTCACTTTTCACGCTACCTGCACGCGGGCGTTCAAAATCGCGCCCTAAAAGTGCAGGAGCTGAAAGTGTTATATAATCATGTATATGGTGGTCACTTTTTACGTAACCTGCACGCGGGCGTTGGAAATCGCGCCCTAAAAGTGCAGGAGCTGAGAGTGTTATATAATCATGTATATGATGGTCACTTTCCACGTTACTTGCACGCGGGCGTTGAAAATCACGCCTTGCAAGTGCAAGAGCTGAAAGTGTAATATAATCATGTATATGCAGATGTTTACTTTTCACGCTACCTGCACGCGGGCGTTGAAAATCACGCCCTGAGAGTGCAGGAGCGGAGAGTGTTATATAATCATGAATATGATAGTCACTTTTCACGTTACCTGCACGTGGGCGTTCAAAATCGCGCTCTGAAAGTGCAGGAGCTGAGAGTGTTATATAATCATGTATATGATGGTCACTTTTCACGTTACCTGCACGCGGGCGTTGAAAATCGCGCCCTCAACGTGCAAGAGCTGAAAGTTTAATATTAACATGTATATGATGGTCACTTGTTACGTTACCTGCTTGCGGGCGTTGAAAATCGCGCCCTTGAAGTGCAGGAGCTGAGAGTATCATATAATCATGTATATGATGGTCACTCTTCACGTTACCTGCACGCGGGCGTTGAAAATCGCGCCCTGAAAGTGCAGGAGCTGAGAGCGTTATATAATCATGTATATGACGGTCACTTTCCACGTTACCTGCACGCGGGCGTTGAAAATCGCGCCCGGAAAGTGCAGGAGCTGAGAGTGTTATATAATCATGTATATGATGGTCACTTTTCACGTTACCTGCACGCGGGCGTTGAAAATCGCGCCCTGAAAGTGCAGGAGCTGAGAGTGTTATATAATCATGTATATGACGGTCACTTTTCACGTTACCTGCACGCGGGCGTTGAAAATCGCGCTCTGGAAGTGCAGGAGCTAAGAGTGTTATATAATCATGTATATGATGGTAACTTTTCACGTTACCTGCACGCGGGCGTTGAAAATCGCGCCCTGAAAGTGCGAGAGCTGAAAGTGTTATATAATCATGTATATGCAGATGTTCACTCCTTACGCTATTTGCACGCGGGCGTTGAAAATCGCGACTTGAAAGTGCAGGAGCCGAGAGTGTTATATAATCATGTAAATGATGGTCACTTTTTACGCTACCTGCACGCGGGCGTTGAGAATCGCGTCCTGAAAGTGCTGGAGCTGAGAGTGTTATAAAATCATGTATATGATGGTCACTTTTTACGCTACCTGCACGCGGGCGTTGAGAATCGCGCCCTGAAAGTGCAGGAGCTGAGAGTGTTATATAATCATGTATATGCAGATGTTTACTCTTCACGCTTCCTGCACGCGGGCGTTGTAAAACGCCCTGAGAGTGCAGGAGCGGAGAGTGTTATATAATCATGAATATGATGGTCACTTTTCACGTTACCTGCACGCGGGCGTTAAAAATCGCGCCCTGAAAGTGCTGGAGCTGGGAGTGTCATATAAGCATGTATATGACGGTCACTTTACACGTTACCTGCACGCGGGCGTTGAAAATCGCGCCCTGAAAGTGCAAGAGCTGAAAGTGGAATATAATCATGTATATGATGGTCACTTTTCACGCTACCTGCACGCGGGCGTTAAAAATCGCGCCCTGAAAGTTCAGAAGCTGAAAGTGTTATATCATCATGTATATGATGGTCACTTTTCACGCTACCTGCACGCGGGCGTTGAAAAACGCGCCCTGAAAGTGCAGGAGCTGAGAGTGTTATATAATCATGTATATGCCGGTCACTTTTCACGTTACCTGCACGCGGGCGTTGAAAATCGCGCCCTCAACGTGCAAGAGCTGAAAGTGGAATATAATCATGTATATGCAGATGTTTACTTTTCACGCTACCTGCACGCAGGCGTTGAAAATCGCGCCCTAAAAGTGCAGGAGCTGAGAGTGTTATATAATCATGTATATGATGGTCACTTTCTACGTTACCTGCACGCCGGCGTTGGAAATCGCGCTCTAAAAGTGCAGGAGCTGAGAGTGTTATATAATCATGTATATGATGGTCACTTTTCACGCTACCTGCACGCGGGCGTTGAAAATCGCGCCCTGAAAGTGCAGGAGCTGAGAGTGTTATATAATCATGTATATGATGGTCACTTTTCACGTTACCTGCACGCGGGCGTTAAAAATCGCGCCCTGAAAGTTCAGAAGCTGAAAGTGTTATATCATCATGTATATGATGGTCACTTTTCACGTTACCTGCACGCGGGCGTTGAAAATCGCGCCCTAAAAGTGCGAGAGCTGGAAGTGTTATATAATCATGTATATGCAGATGTTCACTTTTTACGCTACCTGCACGCGGGCGTTGAAAAACGCGCCCTGAAAGTGCAGGAGCTGAGAGTGTTATATAATCATGTATATGCTGGTCACTTTTCACGTTACCTGCACGCGGGCGTTGAAAATCGCGCCCTCAACGTGCAAGAGCTGAAAGTGTAATATAAACATGTATATGATGGTCACTTGTTACGTTACCTGCTTGCGGGCGTTGAAAATCGCGCCCTTGAAGTGCAGGAGCTGAGAGTAATATATTATCATGTATATGATGGTCACTCTTCACGTTACCTGCACGCGGGCGTTGAGAATCGCGCCCTGAAAGTGCAAGAGCTGAAAGTGTAATATAATCATGTATATGCAGATGTTCACTTTTCACGCTACCTGCACGCGGGCGTTGAAAATCGCGCCCTGAAAGTGCAGGAGCTGAGAGTGTTATATAATCATGTATATGATGGTCACTTTCCACGTTACCTGCACGCGGGCGTTGAAAATCGCGCCCTGAAAGTGCAGAAGCTGAGAGTGTTATATAATCATGTATATGACGGTCACTTTTCACGTTACCTGCACGCGGGCGTTGAAAATCGCGCCCTGGAAGTGCAGGAGCTGAGAGCGTTATATAATCATGTATATGACGGTCACTTTTCACGTTACCTGCACGCGGGCGTTGAAAATCGCGCCCGGAAAGTGCAGGAGCCGAGAGTGTTATATAATCATGTATATGATGGTCACTTTTCACGTTACCTGCACGCGGGCGTTGAAAATCGAGCCCTGAAAGTGCAGGAGCTGAGAGTGTTATATAATCATGTATATGACGGTCACTTTTCACGTTACCTGCACGCGGGCGTTGAAAATCGCGCTCTGGAAGTGCAGGAGCTAAGAGTGTTATATAATCATGTATATGATGGTCACTTTTCACGTTACCTGCACGCGGGCGTTGAAAATCGCGCCCTGAAAGTGCGAGAGCTGAAAGTGTTATATAATCATGTATATGCAGATGTTCACTCCTTACGCTATTTGCACGCGGGCGTTGAAAATCGCGCCTTGAAAGTGCAGGAGCCGAGAGTGTTATATAATCATGTAAATGATGGTCACTTTTTACGCTACCTGCACGCGGGCGTTGAGAATCGCGCCCTGAAAGTGCTGGAGCTGAGAGTGTTATAAAATCATGTATATGATGGTCACTTTTTACGCTACCTGCACGCGGGCGTTAAGAATCGCGCCCTGAAAGTGCAGGAGCTGAGAGTGTTATATAATCATGTATATGCAGATGTTTACTCTTCACGCTACCTGCACGCGGGCGGCGAAAATCACGCCCTGAGAGTGCAGGAGCGGAGAGTGTTATATAATCATGAATATGATGGTCACTTTTCACGTTACCTGCACGCGGGCGTTGAAAATCGCGCTCTGGAAGTGCAGGAGCTGAAAGTGTTATATAATCATGTATATGATGGTCACTTTCCACGTTACCTGCACGCGGGCGTTAAGAATCGCGCCCTGAAAGTGCAGGAGCTGAGAGTGTTATATAATCATGTATATGCAGATGTTTACTCTTCACGCTACCTGCACGCGGGCGTTGAAAATCACGCCCTGAGAGTGCAGGAGCGGAGAGTGTTATATAATCATGTATATGATGGTCACTTTTCACGTTACCTGCACGTGGGCGTTGAAAATCGCGCCCTGAAAGTGCAGGAGCTGAGAGTGTTATATAATCATGTATATGATGGTCACTTTTCACGTTACCTGCACGTGGGCGTTGAAAATCGCGCCCTGAAAGTGCAGGAGCTAAAAGTGTTATATAATCATGTATATGATGGTCACTTTCCACGTTACCTGCACGCGGGCGTTGAAAATCACGCCCTGAGAGTGCAGGAGCGGAGAGTGTTATATAATCATGTATATGATGGTCACTTTTCACGTTACCTGCACGTGGGCGTTGAAAATCGCGCCCTGAAAGTGCAGGAGCTGAGAGTGTTATATAATCATGTATATGATGGTCACTTTTCACGTTACCTGCATGCGGGCGTTGAAAATCGCGCCCTGAGAGTGCAAGAGCTGGAAGTGTCATATAATCATGTATATGCAGATGTTTACTTTTCACGCTACCTGCACGCGGGCGTTGAAAAACGCGCCCTCAAAGTGCAGAAGCTGAGAGTGTTATATAATCATGTATATGATGGTCACTTTTCACGTAACCTGCACGCGGGCGTTGAAAATCGCGCCCTGAAAGTGCAGAAGCTGAGAGTGTTATATAATCATGTATATAACGGTCACTTTTCACGTTACCTGCACGCGGGCGTTGAAAATCGCGCCCTGAAAGTGCAAGAGCTGAAAGTGTAATATAATCATGTATATGCAGATGTTCACTTTTCACGCTACCTGCACGCGGGCGTTGAAAATCGCGCTCTAAAAGTGCAGGAACTGAGAGTGTCATATAATCATGTATATGATGGTCACTTTTCACGTGACCTGCACGCGGGCGTTGAAAATCGCGCTCTGGAAGTTCAGGAGCTGGGAGTGTCATATAAGCATGTATATGACGGTCACTTTACACGTTACCTGCACGCGGGCGTTGAAAATCGCGCCCTAAAAGTGCAAGAGCTGAAAGTGGAATATAATCATGTATATGCAGATGTTTACTTTTCACGCTACCTGCACGCGGGCGTTGAAAATCGCGCCCTAAAAGTGCAGGAGCTGAGAGTGTTATATAATCATGTATATGATGGTCACTCTTTACGTTACCTGCACGCAGGCGTTGAAAATCGCGCCCTGAAAGTGCGAGAGCTGAAAGTGTTATATAATCATGTATATGCAGATGTTCACTTTTTACGCTACCTGCACGCGGGCGTTGAAAATCACGCCCTGAGAGTGCAGGAGCGGAGAGTGTTATATAATCATGTATATGATGGTCACTTTTCACGTTACCTGCACGTGGGCGTTAAAAATCGCGCCCTGAAAGTGCAGGAGCTGAGAGTGTTATATAATCATGTATATGATGGTCACTTTTCACGTTACCTGCATGCGGGCGTTGAAAATCGCGCCCTGAAAGTGCAAGAGCTGGAAGTGTCATATAATCATGTATATGCAGATGTTCACTTTTCACGCTACCTGCACGCGGGCGTTGAAAAACGCGCCCTAAAAGTGCAGAAGCTGAGAGTGTTATATAATCATGTATATGATGGTCACTTTTCACGTTACCTGCACGCGGGCGTTGAAAATCGCGCCCTGAAAGTGCAGAAGCTGAGAGTGTTATATAATCATGTATATAACGGTCACTTTTCACGTTACCTGCACGCGGGCGTTGAAAATCGCGCCCTGAAAGTGCAAGAGCTGAAAGTGTCATATAATCATGTATATGCAGATGTTCACTCTTCACGCTACCTGCACGCGGGCGTTGAAAATCGCGCTCTAAAAGTTCAGGAGCTGAGAGTGTTATATAATCATGTATATGATGGTCACTATTCACGTTACCTGCACGCGGGCGTTAAAAATCGCGCCCTGAAAGTGCCGGAGCTGGGAGTGTCATATAAGCATGTATATGACGGTCACTTTACACGTTACCTGCACGCGGGCGTTGAAAATCGCGCCCTGAAAGTGCAAGAGCTGAAAGTGGAACATAATCATGTATATGCAGATGTTTACTTTTCACGCTACCTGCACGCGGGCGTTGAAAATCGCGCCCTAAAAGTGCAGGAGCTGAGAGTGTTATATAATCATGTATATGATGGTCACTTTTTACGTTACCTGCACGCCGGCGTTGGAAATCGCGCTCTAAAAGTGCAGGAGCTGAGAGTGTTATATAATCATGTATATGATGGTCACTTTTCACGCTACCTGCACGCGGGCGTTGAAAATCGCGCCCTGAAAGTTCAGAAGCTGAAAGTGTTATATCATCATGTATATGATGGTCACTTTTCACGTTACCTGCACGCGGGCGTTGAAAATCGCGCCCTAAAAGTGCGAGAGCTGGAAGTGTTATATAATCATGTATATGCGGATGTTCACTTTTTACGCTACCTGCACGCGGGCGTTGAAAAACGCGCCCTGAAAGTGCAGGAGCTGAGAGTGTTACATAATCATGTATATGCTGGTCACTTTTCACGTTACCTGCACGCGGGCGTTGAAAATCGCGCCCTCAACGTGCAAGAGCTGAAAGTTTAATATAAACATGTATATGATGGTCACTTGTTACGTTACCTGCTTGCGGGCGTTGAAAATCGCGCCCTTGAAGTGCAGGAGCTGAGAGTAATATATAATCATGTATATGATGGTCACTCTTCACGTTACCTGCACGCGGGCGTTGAAAATCGCGCCCTGAAAGTGCAGGAGCTGAGAGTGTTATATAATCATGTATATGACGGTCACTTTTCACGTTACCTGCACGCGGGCGTTGAAAATCGCGCCCTGAAAGTGCAGGAGCTGAGAGTGTTATATAATCATGTATATGATGGTCACTTTTCACGTTACCTGCACGCGGGCGTTGAAAATCGCGCCCTGAAAGTGCAGGAGCTGAGAGTGTTATATAATCATGTATATGACGGTCACTTTTCACGTTACCTGCACGCGGGCGTTGAAAATCGCGCTCTGGAAGTGCAGGAGCTAAGAGTGTTATATAATCATGTATATGATGGTCACTTTTCACGTTACCTGCACGCGGGCGTTGAAAATCGCGCCCTGAAAGTGCGAGAGCTGAAAGTGTTATATAATCATGTATATGCAGATGTTCACTCCTTACGCTATTTGCACGCGGGCGTTGAAAATCGCGCCTTGAAAGTGCAGGAGCCGAGAGTGTTATATAATCATGTAAATGATGGTCACTTTTTACGCTACCTGCACGCGGGCGTTGAGAATCGCGCCCTGAAAGTGCTGGAGCTGAGAGTGTTATAAAATCATGTATATGATGGTCACTTTTTACGCTACCTGCACGCGGGCGTTGAGAATCGCGCCCTGAAAGTGCAGGAGCTGAGAGTGTTATATAATCATGTATATGATGGTCACTTTTCACGTTACCTGCACGCGGGCGTTAAAAATCGCGCCCTGAAAGTTCAGAAGCTGAAAGTGTTATATCATCATGTATATGATGGTCACTTTTCACGTTACCTGCACGCGGGCGTTGAAAATCGCGCCCTAAAAGTGCGAGAGCTGGAAGTGTTATATAATCATGTATATGCGGATGTTCACTTTTTACGCTACCTGCACGCGGGCGTTGAAAAACGCGCCCTGAAAGTGCAGGAGCTGAGAGTGTTACATAATCATGTATATGCTGGTCACTTTTCACGTTACCTGCACGCGGGCGTTGAAAATCGCGCCCTCAACGTGCAAGAGCTGAAAGTTTAATATAAACATGTATATGATGGTCACTTGTTACGTTACCTGCTTGCGGGCGTTGAAAATCGCGCCCTTGAAGTGCAGGAGCTGAGAGTAATATATAATCATGTATATGATGGTCACTCTTCACGTTACCTGCACGCGGGCGTTGAAAATCGCGCCCTGAAAGTGCAGGAGCTGAGAGCGTTATATAATCATGTATATGACGGTCACTTTTCACGTTACCTGCACGCGGGCGTTGAAAATCGCGCCCTGAAAGTGCAGGAGCTGAGAGTGTTATATAATCATGTATATGATGGTCACTTTTCACGTTACCTGCACGCGGGCGTTGAAAATCGCGCCCTGAAAGTGCAGGAGCTGAGAGTGTTATATAATCATGTATATGACGGTCACTTTTCACGTTACCTGCACGCGGGCGTTGAAAATCGCGCTCTGGAAGTGCAGGAGCTAAGAGTGTTATATAATCATGTATATGATGGTCACTTTTCACGTTACCTGCACGCGGGCGTTGAAAATCGCGCCCTGAAAGTGCGAGAGCTGAAAGTGTTATATAATCATGTATATGCAGATGTTCACTCCTTACGCTATTTGCACGCGGGCGTTGAAAATCGCGCCTTGAAAGTGCAGGAGCCGAGAGTGTTATATAATCATGTAAATGATGGTCACTTTTTACGCTACCTGCACGCGGGCGTTGAGAATCGCGCCCTGAAAGTGCTGGAGCTGAGAGTGTTATAAAATCATGTATATGATGGTCACTTTTTACGCTACCTGCACGCGGGCGTTGAGAATCGCGCCCTGAAAGTGCAGGAGCTGAGAGTGTTATATAATCATGTATATGCAGATGTTTACTCTTCACGCTTCCTGCACGCGGGCGTTGTAAAACGCCCTGAGAGTGCAGGAGCGGAGAGTGTTATATAATCATGAATATGATGGTCACTTTTCACGTTACCTGCACGCGGGCGTTGAAAATCGCGCTCTGGAAGTGCAGGAGCTAAAAGTGTTATATAATCATGTATATGATGGTCACTTTTCACGTTACCTGCACGCGGGCGTTGAAAATCGCGCCCTGAAAGTGCGAGAGCTGAAAGTGTTATATAATCATGTATATGCAGATGTTCACTTTTTACGCTACCTGCACGCAGGCGTTGAAAATCACGCCCTGAGAGTGCAGGAGCGGAGAGTGTTATATAATCATGTATATGATGGTCACTTTTCACGTTACCTGCACGTGGGCGTTGAAAATCGCGCCCTGAAAGTGCAGGAGCTGAGAGTGTTATATAATCATGTATATGATGGTCACTTTTCACGTTACCTGCATGCGGGCGTTGAAAATCGCGCCCTGAAAGTGCAAGAGCTGGAAGTGTCATATAATCATGTATATGCAGATGTTCACTTTTCACGCTACCTGCACGCGGGCGTTGAAAAACGCGCCCTTAAAGTGCAGAAGCTGAGAGTGTTATATAATCATGTATATGATGGTCACTTTTCACGTAACCTGCACGCGGGCGTTGAAAATCGCGCCCTGAAAGTGCAGAAGCTGAGAGTGTTATATAATCATGTATATAACGGTCACTTTTCACGCTACCTGCACGCGAGCGTTGAAAATCGCGCCCTGAAAGTGCAAGAGCTGAAAGTGTAATATAATCATGTATATGCAGATGTTCACTCTTCACGCTACCTGCACGCGGGCGTTGAAAATCGCGCCCTAAAAGTGCAGGAACTGAGAGTGTCATATAATCATGTATATGATGGTCACTTTTCACGTTACCTGCACGCGGGCGTTGAAAATCGCGCCCTGAAAGTGCAGAAGCTGAGAGTGTTATATAATCATGTATATGATGGTCACTTTTCACGTTACCTGCACGCGGGCGTTGAAAATCGCGCCCTGAAAGTGCAAGAGCTGGAAGTGTCATATAATCATGCATATGCAGATGTTCACTTTTCACGCTACCTGCACGCGGGCGTTGAAAAACGCGCCCTGAAAGTGCAGAAGCTGAAAGTGTAATATAATCATGTATATGCAGATGTTCACTCTTCACGTTACCTGCACGTGGGCGTTGAAAATCGCGCCCTGAAAGTGCAGGAGCTGAGAGTGTTATATAATCATGTATATGATGGTCACTTTTCACGTTACCTGCACGCGGGCGTTGAAAATCGCGCCCTGAAAGTGCAGGAGCTGAGAGTGTTATATAATCATGTATATGATGGTCACTTTCCACGTTACCTGCACGCGGGCGTTGAAAATCGCGCCCTGAAAGTGCAAAAGCTGAAAGTGTTATATCATCATGTATATGATGGTCGATTTTCACGTTACCTGCACGCGGGCGTTGAAAATCGCGCCCTGAAAGTGCAAGAGCTGAAAGTGTTATATAATCATGTATATGCAGATGTTCACTTTTCACGCTACCTGCACGCGGGCGTTGAAAATCGCGCCCTGAAAGTGCAGGAGCTGAGAGTGTTATATAATCATGTATATGATGGTCACTTTCCACGTTACCTGCACGCGGGCGTTGAAAATCGCGCCCTGAAAGTGCAGAAGCTGAGAGTGTTATATAATCATGTATATGACGGTCACTTTTCACGTTACCTGCACGCGGGCGTTGAAAATCGCGCCCTGAAAGTGCAGGAGCTGAGAGCGTTATATAATCATGTATATGATGGTCACTTTTCACGTTACCTGCACGCGGGCGTTGAAAATCGCGCCCTGAAGTTGCAGGAGCTGAGAGTGTTATATAATCATGTATATGATAGTCACTTTTTACGTTACCTGCACGCGGGCGTTGAAAATCGCGCCCTGGAAGTGCAGGAGCTGAGAGTGTTATATAATCATGTATATGATGGTCACTTTTCACGTTACCTGCACGCGGGCGTTGAAAATCGCGCCCTGAAAGTGCAGGAGCTAAGAGTGTTATATAATCATGTATATGATGGTCACTTTTCACGTTACCTGCACGCGGGCATTGAAAATCGCGCCCTGAAAGTGCGAGAGCTGAAAGTGTTATATAATCATGTATATGCAGATGTTCACTCCTTACGCTATTTGCACGCGGGCGTTGAAAATCGCGCCTTGAAAGTGCAGGAGCCGATAGTGTTATATCCTCATGTAAATGATGGTCACTTTTTACGCTACCTGCACGCGGGCGTTGAGAATCGCGCCCTGAAAGTGCTGGAGCTGAGAGTGTTATATAATCATGTATATGATGGTCACTTTTCACGTTACCTGCACGCGGGCGTTGAAAATCGCGCCCTGAAAGTGCAAGAGCTGAAAGTGTTATATAATCATGTATATGCAGATGTTCACTTTTCACGCTACCTGCACGCGGGCGTTGAAAATCGCGCCCTAAAAGTGCAGAAGCTGAGAGTGTTATATAATCATGTATATGATGGTCACTTTTCACGTTACCTGCACGCGGGCGTTGAAAATCGCGCCCTGAAAGTGCAGAAGCTGAGAGTGTTATATAATCATGTATATAACGGTCACTTTTCACGTTACCTGCACGCGGGCGTTGAAAATCGCGCCCTGAAAGTGCAAGAGCTGAATGTGTAATATAATCATGTATATGCAGATGTTCACTCTTCACGCTACCTGCACGCGGGCGTTGAAAATCGCGCTCTAAAAGTGCAGGAACTGAGAGTGTCATATAATCATGTATATGATGGTCACTTTTCACGTTACCTGCACGCGGGCGTTGAAAATCGCGCTCTGGAAGTTCAGGAGCTGGGAGTGTCATATAATCATGTATATGATGGTCACTTTTCACGTTACCTGCATGAGGGCGTTGAAAATCGCGCCCTGAAAGTGCAAGAGCTGGAAGTGTCATATAATCATGCATATGCAGATGTTCACTTTTCACGCTACCTGCACGCGGGCGTTGAAAAACGCGCCCTTAAAGTGCAGAAGCTGAAAGTGTAATATAATCATGTATATGCAGATGTTCACTCTTCACGTTACCTGCACGTGGGCGTTGAAAATCGCGCCCTGAAAGTGCAGGAGCTGAGAGTGTTATATAATCATGTATATGATGGTCACTTTTCACGTTACCTGCACGCGGGCGTTGAAAATCGCGCCCTGAAAGTGCAGGAGCTGAGAGTGTTATATAATCATGTATATGATGGTCACTTTTCACGTTACCTGCACGCGGGCGTTGAAAATCGCGCCCTGAGAGTGCGGAAGCTGAAAGTGTTATATCATCATGTATATGATGGTCGATTTTCACGTTACCTGCACGCGGGCGTTGAAAATCGCGCCCTGAAAGTGCAAGAGCTGAAAGTGTTATATAATCATGTATATGCAGATGTTCACTTTTCACGCTACCTGCACGCGGGCGTTGAAAATCGCGCCCTGAAAGTGCAGGAGCTGAGAGTGTTATATAATCATGTATATGATGGTCACTTTCCACGTTACCTGCACGCGGGCGTTGAAAATCGCGCCCTGAAAGTGCAGAAGCTGAGAGTGTTATATAATCATGTATATGACGGTCACTTTTCACGTTACCTGCACGCGGGCGTTGAAAATCGCGCCCTGAAAGTGCAGGAGCTGAGAGCGTTATATAATCATGTATATGATGGTCACTTTTCACGTTACCTGCACGCGGGCGTTGAAAATCGCGCCCTGAAAGTGCAGGAGCTGAGAGTGTTATATAATCATGTATATGATGGTCACTTTTTACGTTACCTGCACGCGGGCGTTGAAAATCGCGCCCTGGAAGTGCAGGAGCTCAGAGTGTTATATAATCATGTATATGACGGTCACTTTTCACGTTACCTGCACGCGGGCGTTGAAAATCGCGCTCTGGAAGTGCAGGAGCTAAGAGTGTTATATAATCATGTATATGATGGTCACTTTTCACGTTACCTGCACGCGGGCATTGAAAATCGCGCCCTGAAAGTGCGAGAGCTGAAAGTGTTATATAATCATGTATATGCAGATGTTCACTCCTTACGCTATTTGCACGCGGGCGTTGAAAATCGCGCCTTGAAAGTGCAGGAGCCGATAGTGTTATATCCTCATGTAAATGATGGTCACTTTTTACGCTACCTGCACGCGGGCGTTGAGAATCGCGCCCTGAAAGTGCTGGAGCTGAGAGTGTTATATAATCATGTATATGATGGTCACTTTTCACGTTACCTGCATGCGGGCGTTGAAAATCGCGCCCTGAAAGTGCAAGAGCTGGAAGTGTCATATAATCATGTATATGCAGATGTTCACTTTTCACGCTACCTGCACGCGGGCGTTGAAAAACGCGCCCTTAAAGTGCAGAAGCTGAGAGTGTTATATAATCATGTATATGATGGTCACTTTTCACGTAACCTGCACGCGGGCGTTGAAAATCGCGCCCTGAAAGTGCAGAAGCTGAGAGTGTTATATAATCATGTATATAACGGTCACTTTTCACGTTACCTGCACGCGGGCGTTGAAAATCGCGCCCTGAAAGTGCAAGAGCTGAATGTGTAATATAATCATGTATATGCAGATGTTCACTCTTCACGCTACCTGCACGCGGGCGTTGAAAATCGAGCTCTAAAAGTGCAGGAACTGAGAGTGTCATATAATCATGTATATGATGGTCACTTTTCACGTTACCTGCACGCGGGCGTTGAAAATCGCGCTCTGGAAGTTCAGGAGCTGGGAGTGTCATATAAGCATGTATATGACGGTCACTCTACACGTTACCTGCACGCGGGCGTTGAAAATCGCGCCCTGAAAGTGCAAGAGCTGAAAGTGGAATATAATCATGTATATGCAGATGTTTACTTTTCACGCTACCCGCACGCGGGCGTTGAAAATCGCGCCCTAAAAGTGCAGGAGCTGAGAGTGTCATATAATCATGTATATGATGGTCACTTTTTACGTTACCTGCACGCGGGCGTTGGAAATCGCGCTCTTAAAGTGCAGGAGCTGAGAGTGTTATATAATCATGTATATGATGGTCACTTTTTACGCTACCTGCACGCTGGCGTTGAGAATCGCGCCCTGAAAGTGCAGGAGCTGAAAGTGTAATATAATCATGTATATGATGGTCACTTTTCACGTTACCTGCACGCGGGCGTTGAGAATCGCGCCCTGAAAGTGCAGGAGCTGAAAGTGTAATATAATCATGTATATGATGGTCACTTTTCACGTTACCTGCACGCGGGCGTTGAAAATCGCGCTCTGGAAGTGCAGGAGCTAAGAGTGTTATATAATCATGTATATGATGGTCACTTTTCACGTTACCTGCACGCGGGCGTTGAAAATCGCGCCCTGAAAGTGCGAGAGCTGAAAGTGTTATATAATCATGTATATGCAGATGTTCACTCCTTACGCTATTTGCACGCGGGCGTTGAAAATCGCGCCTTGAAAGTGCAGGAGCCGAGAGTGTTATATAATCATGTAAATGATGGTCACTTTTTACGCTACCTGCACGCGGGCGTTGAGAATCGCGCCCTGAAAGTGCTGGAGCTGAGAGTGTTATAAAATCATGTATATGATGGTCACTTTTTACGCTACCTGCACGCGGGCGTTGAGAATCGCGCCCTGAAAGTGCAGGAGCTGAGAGTGTTATATAATCATGTATATGCAGATGTTTACTCTCCACGCTTCCTGCACGCGGGCGTTGTAAAACGCCCTGAGAGTGCAGGAGCGGAGAGTGTTATATAATCATGATTATGATGGTCACTTTTCACGTTACCTGCACGCGGGCGTTGAAAATCGCGCTCTGGAAGTGCAGGAGCTAAAAGTGTTATATAATCATGTATATGATGGTCACTTTTCACGTTACCTGCACGCGGGCGTTGAAAATCGCGCCCTGAAAGTGCGAGAGCTGAAAGTGTTATATAATCATGTATATGCAGATGTTCACTTTTTACGCTACCTGCACGCGGGCGTTGAAAATCACGCCCTGAGAGTGCAGGAGCGGAAAGTGTTATATAATCATGTATATGATGGTCACTTTTCACGTTACCTGCACGTGGGCGTTGAAAATCGCGCCCTGAAAGTGCAGGAGCTGAGAGTGTTATATAATCATGTATATGATGGTCACTTTTCACGTTACCTGCATGCGGGCGTTGAAAATCGCGCCCTGAAAGTGCAAGAGCTGGAAGTGTCATATAATCATGTATATGCAGATGTTCACTTTTCACGCTACCTGCACGCGGGCGTTGAAAAACGCGCCCTTAAAGTGCAGAAGCTGAGAGTGTTATATAATCATGTATATGATGGTCACTTTTCACGTAACCTGCACGCGGGCGTTGAAAATCGCGCCCTGAAAGTGCAGAAGCTGAGAGTGTTATATAATCATGTATATAACGGTCACTTTTCACGCTACCTGCACGCGAGCGTTGAAAATCGCGCCCTGAAAGTGCAAGAGCTGAAAGTGTAATATAATCATGTATAAGCAGATGTTCACTCTTCACGCTACCTGCACGCGGGCGTTGAAAATCGCGCTCTAAAAGTGCAGGAACTGAGAGTGTCATATAATCATGTATATGATGGTCACTTTTTACGTTACCTGCACGCGGGCGTTGAAAATCGCGCCCTGAAAGTGCAGAAGCTGAGAGTGTTATATAATCATGTATATGATGGTCACTTTTCACGTTACCTGCACGCGGGCGTTGAAAATCGCGCCCTGAAAGTGCAAGAGCTGGAAGTGTCATATAATCATGTATATGCAGATGTTCACTTTTCACGCTACCTGCACGCGGGCGTTGAAAAACGCGCCCTTAAAGTGCAGAAGCTGAAAGTGTAATATAATCATGTATATGCAGATGTTCACTCTTCACGTTACCTGCACGTGGGCGTTGAAAATCGCGCCCTGAAAGTGCAGGAGCTGAGAGTGTTATATAATCATGTATATGATGGTCACTTTTCACGTTACCTGCATGCGGGCGTTGAAAATCGCGCCCTGAAAGTGCAGGAGCTGAGAGTGTTATATAATCATGTATATGATGGTCACTTTTCACGTTACCTGCACGCGGGCGTTGAAAATCGCGCCCTAAGAGTGCGGAAGCTGAAAGTGTTATATCATCATGTATATGATGGTCGATTTTCACGTTACCTGCACGCGGGCGTTGAAAATCGCGCCCTAAAAGTGCGAGAGCTGGAAGTGTTATATAATCATGTATATGCAGATGTTCACTTTTCACGCTACCTGCACGCGGGCGTTGAAAATCGCACCCTGAAAGTGCAGGAGCTGAGAGTGTTATATAATCATGTATATGATGGTCACTTTCCACGTTACCTGCACGCGGGCGTTGAAAATCGCGCCCTGAAAGTGCAAGAGCTGAGAGTGTTATATAATCATGTATATGACGGTCACTTTTCACGTTACCTGCACGCGGGCGTTGAAAATCGCGCCCTGAAAGTGCAGGAGCTGAGAGCGTTATATAATCATGTATATGACGGTCACTTTTCACGTTACCTGCACGCGGGCGTTGAAAATCGCGCCCGGAAAGTGCAGGAGCTGAGAGTGTTATATAATCATGTATATGCAGATGTTCACTTCTTACGCTATTTGCACGCGGGCGTTGAAAATCGCGCCTTGAAAGTGCAGGAGCCGATAGTGTTATATCCTCATGTAAATGATGGTCACTTTTTACGGTACCTGCACGCGGGCGTTGAGAATCGCGCCCTGAAAGTGCTGGAGCTGAGAGTGTTATATAATCATGTATATGATGGTCACTTTTCACGTTACCTGCATGCGGGCGTTGAAAATCGCGCCCTGAAAGTGCAAGAGCTGGAAGTGTCATATAATCATGTATATGCAGATGTTCACTTTTCACGCTACCTGCACGCGGGCGTTGAAAAACGCGCCCTTAAAGTGCAGAAGCTGAGAGTGTTATATAATCATGTATATGATGGTCACTTTTCACGTTACCTGCACGCGGGCGTTGAAAATCGCGCCCTGAAAGTGCAGAAGCTGAGAGTGTTATATAATCATGTATATAACGGTCACTTTTCACGTTACCTGCACGCGGGCGTTGAAAATCGCGCCCTGAAAGTGCAAGAGCTGAGAGTGTAATATAATCATGTATATGCAGATGTTCACTCTTCACGCTACCTGCACGCGGGCGTTGAAAATCGCGCCCTGAAAGTGCAGAAGCTGAGAGTGTTATATAATCATGTATATGATGGTCACTTTTCACGTTACCTGCATGCGGGCGTTGAAAATCGCGCCCTGAAAGTGCAAGAGCTGGAAGTGTCATATAATCATGTATATGCAGATGTTCACTTTTCACGCTACCTGCACGCGGGCGTTGAAAAACGCGCCCTTAAAGTGCAGAAGCTGAGAGTGTTATATAATCATGTATATGATGGTCACTTTTCACGTAACCTGCACGCGGGCGTTGAAAATCGCGCCCTGAAAGTGCAGAAGCTGAGAGTGTTATATAATCATGTATATAACGGTCACTTTTCACGCTACCTGCACGCGAGCGTTGAAAATCGCGCCCTGAAAGTGCAAGAGCTGAAAGTGTAATATAATCATGTATAAGCAGATGTTCACTCTTCACGCTACCTGCACGCGGGCGTTGAAAATCGCGCTCTAAAAGTGCAGGAACTGAGAGTGTCATATAATCATGTATATGATGGTCACTTTTCACGTTACCTGCACGCGGGCGTTGAAAATCGCGCCCTGAAAGTGCAGAAGCTGAGAGTGTTATATAATCATGTATATGATGGTCACTTTTCACGTTACCTGCACGCGGGCGTTGAAAATCGCGCCCTGAAAGTGCAAGAGCTGGAAGTGTTTTATAATCATGTATATGCAGATGTTCACTTTTCACGCTACCTGCACGCGGGCGTTGAAAATCGCGCCCTGCAAGTGCAGAAGCTGAAAGTGTAATATAATCATGTATATGCAGATGTTCACTCTTCACGTTACCTGCACGCGGGCGTTGAAAATCGCGCCCTGAAAGTGCAGGAGCTGAGAGTGTTATATAATCATGTATATGATGGTCACTTTTCACGTTACCTGCACGCGGGCGTTGAAAATCGCGCCCTGAAAGTGCAGGAGCTGAGAGTGTTATATAATCATGTATATGATGGTCACTTTTCACGTTACCTGCACGCGGGCGTTGAAAATCGCGCCCTGAAAGTGCAGAAGCTGAAAGTGTTATATCATCATGTATATGATGGTCGATTTTCACGTTACCTGCACGCGGGCGTTGAAAATCGCGCCCTGAAAGTGCAAGAGCTGAAAGTGTTATATAATCATGTATATGCAGATGTTCACTTTTCACGCTACCTGCACGCGGGCGTTGAAAATCGCGCCCTGAAAGTGCAGGAGCTGAGAGTGTTATATAATCATGTATATGATGGTCACTTTCCACGTTACCTGCACGCGGGCGTTGAAAATCGCGCCCTGAAAGTGCAGAAGCTGAGAGTGTTATATAATCATGTATATGACGGTCACTTTTCACGTTACCTGCACGCGGGCGTTGAAAATCGCGCCCTGAAAGTGCAGGAGCTGAGAGCGTTATATAATCATGTATATGATGGTCACTTTTCACGTTACCTGCACGCGGGCGTTGAAAATCGCGCCCTGAAAGTGCAGGAGCTGAGAGTGTTATATAATCATGTATATGATAGTCACTTTTTACGTTACCTGCACGCGGGCGTTGAAAATCGCGCCCTGGAAGTGCAGGAGCTCAGAGTGTTATATAATCATGTATATGACGGTCACTTTTCACGTTACCTGCACGCGGGCGTTGAAAATCGCGCTCTGGAAGTGCAGGAGCTAAGAGTGTTATATAATCATGTATATGATGGTCACTTTTCACGTTACCTGCACGCGGGCATTGAAAATCGCGCCCTGAAAGTGCGAGAGCTGAAAGTGTTATATAATCATGTATATGCAGATGTTCACTTCTTACGCTATTTGCACGCGGGCGTTGAAAATCGCGCCTTGAAAGTGCAGGAGCCGATAGTGTTATATCCTCATGTAAATGATGGTCACTTTTTACGCTACCTGCACGCGGGCGTTGAGAATCGCGCCCTGAAAGTGCTGGAGCTGAGAGTGTTATATAATCATGTATATGATGGTCACTTTTCACGTTACCTGCACGCGGGCGTTGAAAATCGCGCCCTGAAAGTGCAAGAGCTGGAAGTGTTATATAATCATGTATATGCAGATGTTCACTTTTCACGCTACCTGCACGCGGGCGTTGAAAAACGCGCCCTTAAAGTGCAGAAGCTGAGAGTGTTATATAATCATGTATATGATGGTCACTTTTCACGTTACCTGCACGCGGGCGTTGAAAATCGCGCCCTGAAAGTGCAGAAGCTGAGAGTGTTATATAATCATGTATATAACGGTCACTTTTCACGTTACCTGCACGCGGGCGTTGAAAATCGCGCCCTGAAAGTGCAAGAGCTGAATGTGTAATATAATCATGTATATGCAGATGTTCACTCTTCACGCTACCTGCACGCGGGCGTTGAAAATCGCGCTCTAAAAGTGCAGGAACTGAGAGTGTCATATAATCATGTATATGATGGTCACTTTTCACGTTACCTGCACGCGGGCGTTGAAAATCGCGCTCTGGAAGTTCAGGAGCTGGGAGTGTCATATAAGCATGTATATGACGGTCACTCTACACGTTACCTGCACGCGGGCGTTGAAAATCGCGCCCTGAAAGTGCAAGAGCTGAAAGTGGAATATAATCATGTATATGCAGATGTTTACTTTTCACGCTACCCGCACGCGGGCGTTGAAAATCGCGCCCTAAAAGTGCAGGAGCTGAGAGTGTTATATAATCATGTATATGATGGTCACTTTTTACGTTACCTGCACGCGGGCGTTGGAAATCGCGCTCTTAAAGTGCAGGAGCTGAGAGTGTTATATAATCATGTATATGATGGTCACTTTTTACGCTACCTGCACGCGGGCGTTGAGAATCGCGCCCTGAAAGTGCAGGAGCTGAAAGTGTAATATAATCATGTATATGATGGTCACTTTTCACGTTACCTGCACGCGGGCGTTGAAAATCGCGCCCTGAAAGTTCAGAAGCTGAAAGTGTTACATCATCATGTATATGATGGTCACTTTTCACGTTACCTGCACGCGGGCGTTGAAAATCGCGCCCTAAAAGTGCGAGAGCTGGAAGTGTTATATAATCATGTATATGCAGATGTTCACTTTTTACGCTACCTGCACGCGGGCGTTGAAAAACGCGCCCTGAAAGTGCAGGAGCTGAGAGTGTTATATAATCATGTATATGCAGATGTTCACTCTTCACGCTACCTGCACGCGGGCGTTGAAAATCGCGCTCTAAAAGTGCAGGAACTGAGAGTGTCATATAATCATGTATATGATGGTCACTTTTCACGTTACCTGCACGCGGGCGTTGAAAATCGCGCTCTGGAAGTTCAGGAGCTGGGAGTGTCATATAAGCATGTATATGACGGTCACTTTACACGTTACCTGCACGCGGGCGTTGAAAATCGCGCTCTGGAAGTGCAGGAGCTAAGAGTGTTATATAATCATGTATATGATGGTCACTTTTCACGTGACCTGCACGCGGGCGTTGAAAATCGCGCCCTGAAAGTGCGAGAGCTGAAAGTGTTATATAATCATGTATATGAGTGTCACTTTTCACGTTACCTGCACGCGGGCGTTGAAAATCGCGCCCGGAAAGTGCAGGAGCTGAGAGCGTTATATAATCATGTATATGACGGTCACTTTTCACGTTACCTGCACGCGGGCGTTGAAAATCGCGCCCGGAAAGTGCAGGAGCTGAGAGTGTTATATAATCATGTATATGATGGTCACTTTTCACGTTACCTGCACGCGGGCGTTGAAAATCGCGCCCTGAAAGTGCAGGAGCTGAGAGTGTTATATAATCATGTATATGACGGTCACTTCTCACGTTACCTGCACGCGGGCGTTGAAATACGCGCCCTGAAAGTGCAGGAGCTGAGAGTGTTATATAATCATGTATATGATGGTCACTTTCCACGTTACCTGCACGCGGGCGTTGAAAATTGCGCCCTGAAAGTGCAAGAGCTGAAAGTGTAATATAATCATGTATATGATGGTCACTTTTCACGTTACCTGCACGCGGGCGTTGAAAATCGCGCCCTGAAAGTGCAGGAGCTGAGAGTGTTATATAATCATGTATATGAGTGTCACTTGTCACGTTACCTGCACGCGGGCGTTGAAAATCGCGCCCTGAAAGTGCAGGTGTTGAAAGTGCAATGTGAAGTTCATGTTTATATAAATCGCCTGACCGCGCCAAGCTCTATTGCATTCTAAATCGCTTGAGTGCAGTCCAGGTCGCATAGGGAAGTATTGAGATCGTCAGCGGCTATCACTGCTCTGCACAATAGCCTCTGTAGTTACACGATTTCAATAGAGTGACGCACACACTTACTACTGTTGCTATGGCTAGCTTTCAAATCTTTGAAATTATTATACCCCTATACCCCTTCCTGATGGAATACACCCCGCCACCTTCTCGTGGTTTCCATTGAACGTTATCATTTGCACATAATAAATCAGTTCATTTAATGTTATTTGCCAAAATCCTCTGATTTAGAGTTTCTCAACTTATCTTTTCACTTATCAATGTCGTCGAAATCCTTACTTGCTTCATTGACGAAACTTAATCTGCTTTATTCTTCCTTTGGTTTGTACATGTTGATTCGAACACAAGTCGAAAACTATATTTTCGTTGCAGTTGCATTTTGAATGTAGTTGGGCAGTAATGTAGCACAATTTCTTATGTACGTACAAATGGCATCGACCAAGAGCGGGAATCCCTCTTACTAAACACTAAATGTCTGTTACTTCCGAAATCACTCGCTAAGCGGGTGACAGCATGGCGTGATTTATTTTTATAACTTGTTAGAAAGAAATTGCTCTTTGATACGCAATTTTCGCAACACCTCATCACAAGCTGACAAATATCACACACAAATTACATCCTCACGAAAAGAGTGCGAGTTATTTCAATCTCTGTATACCTCTCATCTGGATGTGAAATTTTCTTCGCGATCATATAGGTTGTCATCCTAGGCGATGTCATGTGACATTTCTCAGAAAATTCCCAGAGTTGAAAATTCTCGTTCTGATAAGACTATGTTCTTCGATTTTTCCCCACGAATAAAATTATCATTGCTTCGTATCAGAACCCTGACTTTTTAAACGCATAGCCGCTCGTAGTGATTGAAATGTTAGAATTTTTTAGTGCAGAGACGTCAGCATGTAGTTCATGTAGGGTTTTAACATGAGAAGAGAGGATATTCTGTGAATGCCGACTTTGGTATCGAATTGTAATTAGAGAAATAAAAAACGTGGGCCTACACGACCGATGGTAGTAGAAAGTTTCAGTTGGGTGCATAATTTAGGTGTGTTATCGGAGGAAAATATGATAATTAGGGAAAGGCGGGGCAAAATGGGGTACTCGAGGAAACCGTGAGAAAAAAAAAATTTCGAATCCAGAATGATGTTTGACGGCCTTTTCGATCATTTCAAAAACAATGTTTTCAAAATGTTTCGGTTACCCCATTCTGCCCCGCTGGCAGAATGGGCTATACAGAAATTTGGATTATACCACCCTCAACATTTGTCGACAATTCATTGATTAGTAGCATTACGATTTTTTACTAGTTTAAAAATCAAAAATTCAACAAAGTGATATTCCGTACTTTCATACAGTTTTGAATCATGACGAAAAATATTAGGTATATGAGTGGAATGAGCGCCAGTGATACTTTTACCCATCGAATATTGGGTATACCGACTGCTCTGAAATCAACGTGGTTGGCGTGGTGAGCACCAGGTATGCTGCGATCGTTTCTTAAACTCATTTCGGAGTTCGGGCTCGGCGCTGGGACACCCTTAACCCCTTAACCTACAATGACGGGCATAGCCCGCGTACGATGGTTGGGCCAAACCCGAATTTTACGGGCATAGCCCGCGTACGGTGATTGGGCCAGAAGTAAATATTACGGGCATAGCCCGCGGACGGTGATCGGGCCCGATGTAAATATTACGTGGAATATTTGATACGCATTTACAGTCTGATGCAATAATTGTGGTAGGCGCAAGTATTACAAAATATTTATTTATACAAAACTCCAAAATACAAAATTAGTAATCTGTAACGGTATGATATCTTTCGAAGCATTCTGGTACATGTAACGGAACTTTACACTTTTTACACTCCCACGTTGTTTCTTTCCGTTTTTTATTTTTGTGACAAACTGTACAACGTTTTGACGGTCTTAATTTAGAGGGTGTTGGATCAATGTGCTTTGGAAAATGCGCCCATTCCTTCGCGCAAAGTCTGTCTGGCGCATCTCCGGAAGATAATACGCCTCGTTCTTTATAAATCGGTTTTGGCATTTTCTTCAGTAGAGATTCGGCTATGTTGATCTTATAATCGACATAACATTGTTTCTTTCCATCATTCAGTTTTTTCCATAAGATGTAAGAATTAAACAGGCCAATATCAATATCCCGAACGCTGCGCGAACTTGTATACAATTTCGGCCCAACATCTTCGAATCTAAATCGTAGGTTAAGGGGTTAAGGTGTCGGCAGGAGAAAAAAGGTTTTTTCTGAAACACCGTAGCGTACAGTTGGAGGTCGAAGCTCTTATGAACCCACAAATCCCATAATCTGTCACATAACCTCGCTTTTAGAACGCCAAAGTATAAACCGTATAGAAAACTATCTCGTAAACAGAACCGACGCTGTCTGCAACAGTTGCAAAATGATAGAAATGTTTTGATAGGATTTCGATCTCTTAGTCCTGAAATTCCGAATGCTAATGAAACTGATACCTTCATTGTTGAAGATGATATCATTTGTGACACTACTTCTTCAAATACATCTGAAGGAGAATTATCTCCAGTTATCAACAACAATTCTGGTAATGAATGGGAACAGAGGTCAAGTCCAGAGAACGACGAGCCAGTGGCAGTGCAAGAGGGTGTGTCTCCTGATGTGTCAAATGACCTGAGAAGTATCGCTATGCAACTTCTTACATGGGCACTCGAGCATAATATAACGCATGTTGCTCTGAGGAACTTGCTGTACATTTTCAGGAATGCCGGTGTCGCTGACCTACCTCAGGACTCCCGTACCCTCTTGCGAGGGGTGAATCACTGGGGAGATATGGTGTACACAAGGTAGGTAATGTGCAGAAATGTTGGGAGATGTTGGGAGATGTTGAGAGATGTAGGGAGATGCTGAGAATATTGGGAGATGTTGGGAGATTTTGGGAGATGTCACCGAATTTCGAGAGATGTCGCGCGATATCGGTCGGCACAGAAAGTCAAATATACCATGGAAAAGTAGGCGCTGAGAACAATTGAAAATCAATACGCATAAGCAAGCTTACGCGCCAACAATTTTCAATTGTTTATACAATTTTCAATTATTATTTTAGCGTCATTTTCGGCATTACCAGTTTTCGAGTGAATTATATCAGAATGTCGACGGACGAAGAAGATTTTTTCCCGAAAATTGAACGTGAATTAAACGTAATTATTCCTGTACATTTAAAAAAATTACTAATTCTACATGGGTTCGCTAACAATATATCATTAGGAGATATATCAGAAAGTGATATCGCCGAAATAGAGCGGTTTACCAAACACGAATTGAAGCTGGTTGTGGAAAACGATAAAGTGCAGGACTATTTGGGCATATTCAGCAATAATATTGCGAATTTTTGCATTTTTGGTGGAGAAAAAAAGCTGTTGTTTAAGATACGGGACTACGTGAAAAACAAACAAGACTTTCAAACCAAATTAATTAAATCGAGGTCAAATAATGATCGATGTAGTGATGGAAAAAAAAGTACCAATAACGCTAGGGGTACTAGCCCAGAAATGGCTGTTACAAATCTTGGTGAAGAGAGACTCCGATTAATGACACTCATCAAAAAAAATATCACAGACTCGGTACAACACCTCGATGAAAGTAAACAACAACATGTATTATCAAAACTGAAAGACGTCCAATACAATTGCCAAATGGAAGAGAGCGGTAATTTATGCTGTATGATTGACTGCGTACTTTGCGCATCAAAGATAAAGGTAAGCGCAGACTGAACGAAAATTATCAAAATCCCCACATGGAAACTACAACACTACATGAAATATTTGAAAATAAAACTACAAAATAAATCATAGCTCAACTGAAAAATTTTCCAATTTCGACGTTTCTGCTATTTCCAATTTTTCTGTCCCGGTGGACCCGAAGAAGAAAAATTGCTAAAATTACGTATTCGATGAGATTTTTCCCGTACTTTCACGCGAAATCATTTATTTTGTTATAAACCAAATGCACGACCACGAAAACACGTCTTGAAAATTCCAATTTCACTTTTCTCAAAACTCTCCATGTTTAAATTTTTTTTCAAATTCTCAAATATTAGTTCATTCCCTCTATTTTGACCCCTGTAAATTTCAAAATGGGGCAAGAATCCGTTCTATGTCAAAATCTGTTTGTTATTCCAAAATGTGATGAAAAAATCGAACTTGAGCGCCGTTCTTTTGGCCAATTTTTTTATTATTGTACCGGTTAATATTACTGTGGATGAACTGTGACGGATCCAAGAACACCGTCACCTTATACTTAGGAGATACCCCTTATCTTTGGGAGCCAGGCAAATCAAAACCTAACGTTTCCTTTATGCATCTATCTATACAGAGCGGACAACGTGAAATTGCGCACCCCATTTGCACATGCGCGACCATCGGCATTTGTTTCGCAGAATGTCCAACAACACTCCGCTTTCAGATTTAGCTGTCCAATACAAGGACCTAACCTGAACTTTTCGATGCGTGTATTTCTGTCGACATTTAATTAATCTCTCATTCAATTGATCAATTTTATTTGATGCTATGCCACCCTACTTATCTGTGTCGGGTTTTGTGCAGCATTATTCACCTGACACAACATACCTCAGTCACATTTAAATATCGCGATCTCAGCTGTATTGGTGATCGACAATTTGACAGCTATAGCCAAAATCTGAGGCTGTTGGTACAACACGCTAGCAGCTGATGAATTCGGCTGTCGTTTTGATTCACGCTCGCGCACAAAATCTGGGTGCGCAATTTCACGTTGTCCGCTCTGTATATAAAGATGATCCAAACAATAATCATAAGTTAAGTCAAAATATAGAGTTGACATATATACATACGAATATGTAATATGATATGTATTTTTAAACAAACAATCCAATGGAAAATTCCATTGGACTTACGACCAAATAATGCGGATCCCCGATTTGTTTAGATTAACTGCATATAAAAGCTGGGCCACTAGGACCCAGGGCTAGCATTCATTAACTAATCTTCAACCCACTACTGTCAGTCAAAACTTCGATATATACCTCTAACTCGGGACCTTTGTCCTCTTAAATCGGGTATCCAGCATTTTCAATATCTCTTAAATCGGGACAACGTCCTCTAACTCGGGTATTGAATTTGTTAAATAATTTATATCATTTATATCCTTATTTTTAGAATCGCATTATTCATCAATCATTGGCATTAATAAAATCAGTTCAAAAGTGTAATTTACCTACCAACATTTCATTTTCGACATCAACTTCCCCATCGTTCTTTATTTAATCAAGGTAAGATTTCTTTCATTTCATAACTATCAGAGCGACATCATTATCTCCATATAGACTATTTCGGAAGATCCTGATTAATCCCATTCCATATCTCCTCCTTGTCCCCTAATTCGTAATTCTCTCTCCTCGCTTGCACTAGCGAGGTCGCGAAACATTCTTTTCTCTCGAATTCTCTCTCCTCGCTTGCACTAGCGAGGTCGCGAAACATTCTTTTCTCTCGAATTCTCTCTCCTCGCTTGCACTAGCGAGGTCGCGAAACTTTCTTTTCTCTTTAATTCTCTCCTCGCCTAAACTGGCGAGGTTGCAAATTCTCTTTCTCTCCTCGCCTTCACTGGTGAGGTCGTGAACCGCTCTCTTTCCATTTTCTTGTTTGCAAACCATTTATCTATCACCTCGAAATCTGCTACATTTTTCCCAACTTCCCTGTCTTCGCCGGGTCAAGGCGAAGTCTCACCACCTATGTACTACTCTTAGATGTTCCAGACCAAAGCCGAAAGAAATAGGAAATACCGCAAACGTGGAGGGGTCAAAGTACGGCAGCGTAAACAGGCCGCAATAGCACGGGATCTGAATCAGATCAACGAACTAATAGAGTTGGCATATAAAACAGCCAATCTCTTTGAATCCACAACCTTATCACACAACCAGATTGACTCTACCTGCTCCTTTTCGCCGCCAACACCTCAAAGTTCTCATTCCCCAGGTGACAGTCCTTCACCTACCGACACCTTGTCTCCGGTACTTTTACCACAGTTTCCGAAACACCAGCATTTCACCAATTACCCCACGAGTCATCAGGGTACATCCACCTCCCCTGCATCCCCCGAAGTCATCGACCTTACTACGGAACCCGACACCTATTCACCAGGTGTACCTCACATCACCTCCATCCAAACCATCACCCATACCCGATATACTCTGCTCCGCTCAGTCACATTTTTACCATTCACACCCGCTACGCCTCAAGACCGCTCTTAACTCCCATAAACAAACTCATATTATAAACCCAACCACTTACACATATTACTATCTTAAATCGCCTATCCACTCCGTCGTCAGAGCAACCATAACTGGTACCTAGAATTGTAATAGTAGAAATATTGATAACCAACGCAATTTCAGTTGTAACGTCTATAAACATACATCCTTTAGACCCCTCCTATTGACTACTTATATCGAGTCACTCTCCGGACGTGACAAAACATATTTTTATAAATCATTTGGAGATTTTTTTTTCTAATTCAAAGTTTGTTTTAGCAATTTTTCGATTTTTTTCGTGGGGTTATCCATAGGGATGGTTGAATTAATTGTTCTTGGGATCCTATATAGAAACTCGTACCATCAACATTTCGAGTTAAATATATGGATTTTTTCAAGGTACAAAAATACAGAAAGGGAGGGAGCACAACTTCAAGATGGCTTATCGGAAATTATAAGCAGCATTTCCTGAAACACATTGTTAAAGATGAGGGCATCGCATCAAAGAAAGCGAAAATCGCTAATACTATGTACAACTACATGGCATCCCCCACGATTAAAATCGCCGATAATCCAGAACCTGATAATCAATGCCAAAATATCTCCAATGATTCGGCCCCATCAACAAGCTCGTCAAGAAGCTTTGATGAGATGTACCAGTCTTCCGTCAAAATACCGAAGAAAAGAAGTCGATCCAACAGTGATCAATCGGAAAAAGTATTTTCTCGGAAATCCAAATCCACTAGATCACCGAAAAGCAGTGAATCATCGTCGGAGATCGATGACCCGGATTTTCCTCAAGGCGGGGCGAATGTTGATTTAGAGACCATTTACCCTGCCAATTTGAAAGTATCTTCTCCACAGAAAAACGTTACAGATGTTAGGGTCTTACCCCATATTACCGATGTGGTCATTTTGAAACAAGCAAATTCTGGCAAATGGAAGAATGAAAAGTATTCAAGACAGCGCAGAGCCCAACGAAAACGCGAAAAAAACATTGAAAATCAGCCGTTGATCACCAATTATTTGCAGAGTGTGAATGAAATTTCGAAATTACTCCGAGAAAACAAAGACTTGAAAAATCGACTATTGGACGAATTACCTCAAATTTTACCGCATAGCGAAACTTTTGATAAGTCGCAAAGCGCGAACGATAATATTGAATCTTTTTTAAATTTGCTTCAAAAATCAGCAGTATCGAATAGAAATAAGGGCCAAAATAATAAGTATGAGTCTGATTTAATTCAATTCTGTTCATATTTATATGTAATAGGAGGAAGATTGACCTACGAAACTCTACATGCAAATTTAAAAAATTCAATTCCTTCACTGAGTACCGTTCAGAGAAATATAAATAAATCGACTTTTATCACAGAGGGATCTTTGAGATTCCAAAAGTTGAGTATTTTTTTGTCAAAGCGCATTTTGCCAGAGGTAGTATGGATAAGCGAGGATGCCACTGGTATTACTTGTAGAATTCAATATTGTGCCCAGTCAGATTCGATCATAGGTTTCGTTACTCCTTTTGATAATGATGGGTTGCCGAAAAAAAATTGCTTCCCCGCTGATTCAGTTAAAGATATACAAAAATATTTCAATGAATGTGATAGAGCAAAATTTGCCTACGTAGTAATGGCACAATCTCCAATTGATAAAAGCCCATCTTTTTGTCTCAATGTCTTCGGAACTGATAATCGTTTCTCAAGTGAAGATGTGGCCCGACGGTGGGTAACTATGAAACAGGAGGCCGCGAATTTTGGCATACAGATTCTAGGGTTTTCTTCCGGTGGTGATACTCGTCTGATGAAAGCAATGAGAAACTTTTCAAAATTTCAGTGTGTGAACGGAAAACTAAACTGGGGATGGTTTTGGATGAGCTTGAGTGAAGGAGATATATGCGTTCAAGACACGGTGCATGTAGCAACAAAAATGCGCACCAGATTATTAAATAAGGCAGTAACATTACAGCTCGGGGCGTACAAAGCATCTATTACCCATTTAGAAGACTTAATCAATAAATTTTCAAAAGATAAGCATTTTTTAACAATCTCTGATCTTGAACCGGAAGATAAAATGAATTTTAGGGCTGCGGAAAAAATAGCTTCTCCGTTGGTTGAAAAAGCTTTAGTAGATCTAATTGAAAACCCGGACGGGACCATTACATTTCTGAAGTTAACTCGATTAATATTACAAGCTTTTTTAAGCAAAAACGAGACGTTATATAATAGGATTCACGGCATGTGGTATTGTATATTCTTCTTACGCATTTGGAGGAACTGGTTGCAAAAAAATTCTGACCTCTCCGTAACTAAAAATTTCATCAGCCTGAATTGATACCTTTGTTTCGAATTAAATGCACACGCGATTATAAAATTAGTACGTCTTTACAGAGATATTCCAGAATTATCAGGTCAATGCATGTTTACACCATGGCTTTTCAGTTCACAGCCATGCGAACAGATCTTTCGTGCGACTAGATCTCTCACCTCCACATTTTCCACGGTTGTAAACTTCAGCGTGTTTGATATTGTTCGACGTTTAAATAAAATACAACACATAAATAATGTTGTAGCTGATCTTTCTGAAAAAGTAGTTTTCTCCGGGAAAGCAAAACATGGCAAACTTGGCAAAGCTAACATAGAGTCAGGAGCAGGTGTTGATTTTTTAAGTGATGAGGATCTCGAAAAATGTGTCATGAGTGCATTAAATGATGCCAGAATAATGTGTCAAAAACTTGGAATGAAATCCATTAATGATGAATCTTGGCAAAAAGTTAGCATTTTTAATACTACTATCGACGCACACGAATCTTCGGCGCAAGGGGAAGATATGTTAAACATGGACGAAAGCGAAATGAATCTCAATACCTGCAATGGTATTCCAGAGGAAGTGAACCTTGCAATGGAGGATCGATTGAATGACCTGAGCGTCGATGCAAATGATGAAATAGAAAATGGTAGCGTACCTTCTGATACCGGAAATTTACAAATGGAACTGGATGATGGTAAAGGAATTTATGGAGAATTTTTGAACATGACTGATGTTGGCAGAGATCACAAATCTGAGAGTTCATTCCTGAAAATCAAAGTTGGAAACGACATCAGAACGATTAGAAAATCATCATGCTGGCTACTGAATGAACAATCGAACAAATTAAGTTCTGATCGTCTTTTGCGAGTTCGTGGAAGTGTGACCGTTTCAAATATGCAATGCAAAAACTCGAACCCTATAGAAAATATCACAACCAGTAATGTCGTTATTGCTGTAGAAAATTATTATGCAATCTTTTACGATAATGCATGGTATATTGGCCGTGTAATTGAAGAAACAGAGCAAAAAGTATATAAAGTCAAATTTTCAAAGGAAACATTTAGTCAATTCCATTGGCCTAAGGAAAACGATATCCAGTTGGTTGGAAAATGTTATATTTTTTTTGGTCCCATCAATATGATAGGCAGTTCACCGATGCTAATATCACAGGCGCATAGAGATAAAATAGTAAAACGGTATAAAGAAATGAAACATGACCTAAAAAGGACGTAGAAGTCAATATAGGGGGACGTACCTACATATATACAGGGTGTTTATGTTAACTTTGGCCTAATTTCTGGGGTGCGTGAGCATTTTGGGGTAATATACTCATGGTCGGAGAGTCATTCTAGCAGCTGTGCAGGGCTTTGAAGGATTTGGTACTGCACGCTCGTCCGTTGTGTAATGAATTAGATGACTGTTCACCTAAAGTTTCATTCAGCCTACCGCAGTACAAAGTTCTTGTGTGAAATAAATTAACGATAAACTCAAAACAAAAAGATAAACAATTAAAAAAATAACAACACATCTTTTCACGGATGAAACGCTGGGCAGAAAATCATCATGTCTTAATCATTACACGAAGGACAAGCGCGCAGTACCAAATCCTTCAAAGCCCTCCACAGCTGTTAGGATGAGTTTTCGACCATGAGTATCTTACCTTGAAATTCTTGTCTAGGTGGCCCCTGTACATCCCAGAAGTTTGGCCAAAGTTAACATAAACACCCTGAATATGTACATGTAGAATCGGGCGATCACCATATCCCGTTATTAGACTGAAATATTAAAAATATCATAACCTATTTTTCCAACATTATAATATTGTATTTTTTGCCAATGAATTTCGAAATATGTTTCATGTTGTTTATTCGGTCTTAATGCTGCTTCTTTTCAAAATACTCATGTTGGGTCTCAATGCACCTAAAATATGAATATGAAGAGGATTCATTCATATACTCATGTGCGAAATAGTGATATTTAATTCGTCGAATTTATTCTTGTTATTAGTTCTATGCATTTCCTAAATTTTTATCATTCTATACTATAATATCATATTTTTTAAATTGTGCATTGATAGTGTGCCTGTGCAATATCATTCATCTCTCACTAATTTTGCAATATGTTAGTCATATCACGATTTGAATTATGTACATACACATGTATATTTTGTTACAAAACAGAGATGTATCGCATGAAATTTCCTCGTTTTACCTATAGGAATATATAGAAGTATTTACCCCTGAACACTTGTGATAATTGTCTTTTTCTTCTTATTTAGTATTTTCTGTTTGATTTTACTCGATTGTGGAATCCAAAAATCATTTAGTCGACTTTTCAAAATCTCATAGACGTCACTAATCCACTCTATAACGTATCGATTAGACTGGTTGAAAAAAATCGACCATTCTTTTTTTCAATTCCACCTCTGAAATACTTTGGGGAGGATAAGAAAAGATGCCTGTTGAAAGCGGAGCTCTTTATTGATATTTAGAAGTAGCTCATCGCGGATTTCTATTTCCCATTCAAATAACATAGAATTTTTTTTTTTTAGAATTTTGTAGCTCATACATCAATCATTGAATTCAATTGACGCTTACATACTTTTGTAGGAAATTGAACGATCTACAAAAAATATCTACTATCATTTTTTGATAAGTTGACTCCTTCCGAAGTTATTCAAGCTCAAACTTCAATTCATAGTAAATTCCATTATTTTTTTTTAATTTCTGGCAAAATATGAAAAATTATTACTGCCTTTTATCAAAAATGTTGAAAAATTCTATAGTTTGTGATTTTTTATGAGATAGGAACACAGTTCCAAATTATTAATTAAAAATTTTGAAAAATTCCATAGCTTGGGATTTTGTATGAGAAAGGTAATCGATTATTGATGTATGAGCTACGAAATTCTTAAATAAAAAAAATCCTATGTTATTTAAATGGGAAATAGAAATCCGCGATGAGCTACCTCTAAATATCAATATTGAGAGCGCTGCTTTCAACAGGCATCTTTTCTCATCTTTCGCAAAGTATTTCAGAGGTGGAATTGAAAAAGAAAATAGTCGATTCTTGTTGACCCAGTCTAGTACAGGATTTTATGTATATGACGCGAAAAAATACGGTAAAATGAAGTAAAGACTGTGGGGAGATGTTGGGAGATGTGGTGAGATGGAGGAGAATGTTGGGAGATGTTGGGAGATGTAGTGAGATGGAGGAGAATGTGGGGAGATGTTGGGAAATGTGGGGAGATGGAGGAGATTTTTGCAAGAAGGCGATGTGGTGTACGCGATTTTTCCTTGTGAATCACCCCTTGCCCTCTTGCAAACACCGTTGAAAACTGCTATTACTCAGTGCACATGCGGCCATTATTTCCACTATGGTTTACAGCAGGCAATAGTTGAGCAACTTCGGCACTCATTTGATCTCCAAATCAAGAGATATACTCATTGATTTGAATATTGACGGATTACCCTTGTCCAAGAGTTCAAAGAGCCAGTTATGGCCCATTCTGGGAAGAATTCACCACACATTATTCAACCAACCCTTTCTAATTGGTGCCCATCATGGAAACAGAAAAGCTTTTTCTCTTCGGGAATTCCTCATGCCATTCATAAATGAATATCATCATGTACACAACGAAGGCTTCTATCATGAAGGTAAACATTACACCGTGACTTTGAGAGCAATAATCTGTGACAGTCCTGCTCGTAGTTTTGTGACCTGTACAAAATCTCATAACGGGGATCATGGTTGCGGTAAATGTTTTGAAGAGGGTGATTATTTGCATAATCGAATGCTATTTCTTGGACGGGAAGCTCGCTTACGAACCAACGAGAGCTTCAGGTGCTGAGAGGATGAAGATCATCCCGTAGGAGATTCCCTTTTTGAAGAAATAACGTCTCTAGATATGGTTGCTCAGTTCCCTCTAGATTACTTGCACCTGTTGTGCTTAGGCGTCATGAAAAAATTACTGTTGTTGTGGCTACAAGGACATCAAAGTACACGGTTACAGGCTCGTGACATCAAAGAATTTTCAAATAACCTAATCGAACTTTCAAAATGGATACCAAAGGAATTTGCAAGAAAATCTAGAAGCGTTGATGAAGTACACAGATGGAAGGCTACTGAATTCCGTCTATTTATGTTATATTTGGGCCCTACTCTTGTGCATAAATTTCTCCCAGTAGACAATGTTTTACATTTTAATACACTCCTCAAAACAATTAAAGCAACACCCAACCTCTGAGCGAAAAATAGAGAATTTTTAAACGGCTGTATCTTTGAACCAGAAGCTCTTACAGGGACGAACAGGCATTCAAATTGAAGCTTGCAATGTCATCTACAAGCTCCATGAAGCGGATATCCGTTTCCATGTCGCGTTTCATAGAAGCGCTACTTTCAAACGAACAGTGCGTAAATTCTTTGTTTGATGCAAACTTGAATCGAATGTACGGAGAGCAGGATTTTTTTTCTCGAAAATTGATTTCGCCTGAAAGATAGGAAATTTTCTCACCTTTGAAATGGTTTTTTTGCGGTTTCCCTACGATTTTTTCCCGCCGAGCTAGTCGTGTTTGAAGTAAAAAACTCCAAAAAATCTTTGAACCGCGTCAACTTCTGACCAACTCATCGTAAAACGATTTTCGGGACACCATTTTGAATCTGATCTCATATTCTTTACGTGACATCCGCAGGTTTTACTCATTTTTAATTTTCGAAGATTTTTTAATCACTTTCACCAAGAATTACGTCATATCGAATGTGTCTAAAATCGAGTTAAAACGCACCCCCCGAAACTGTACTCAAATCGATCGGAAATTAAAATTGACCAATTTTTTACGAAACTTCAACCCTTTCTCTCAAAAATGCTGCCCTGTTCACTCCATTACGACCTTTCTTGACGGAGCTACGTGAGTTTGAAGCAGATAACTTCACGAAATCTTAACTCTGCCATATCTTCTGACCAAATCGTCGTAGACCGACTCTCCGCGGAGCATTTTGAACAGGATTTTATCAGCAACGAGGTGTTGCAATCGAATTATTCATTTTTTTGATCATGGAAAATTCAAATTGTCAATTTTTTAAATTTTTCAACCTTATGTTTGCGGTTGTGCCCCCGCTTTTGGCGTTACCCAAGATCAACGACGTGGACGTGGCGGGGATTTGATCCCTTCGGGGTGCTTGTTTTTCGTGAGTCCCCTTGCCTCTCACGTTCATGTACGGTCACCTCATCTGTACTTCAAAATCGTGTGTTACCTCCTCGATTTCGAATGACTGCTTTGAGTCGCACACGCATATTAATGCACCGTCGAATTTGTGCCTGTGGGATAGTGTTCCAGGCATTTACCACAACCTCTCGCAATTGTGCCAAGTTTTCGATTGGATTAGGATGATTAGGATTAGGATGAAGGTATTAACAACAACTCTTATGCAAAAAATCTTTAAATTTGGTTCGTCAAAGAATTTCCACGTTTATATGGAGTAGAGAATATTTCGTACAATATTCATAATGTTATCCATCTAAACGAAGACGTCAAAAGGTTCGGATGCCTGGACAAATTCAGTACCTTTCCATTTGAGAATTTCATGCAGAAGCTGAAAAAAAAACTCAGAAAGGCTGCAGATCCCTTGCCGCAACTCCATCGTCGCATCACCGAAGCAGCTTCATTACCATATGCCTTAAATAAAAAATCACTAAAGCATCCAGTTATGTCATACCCGAGCAAAGAAAAACTTCCATTGGGGTGCCATAAAGCGCACACTACATTACAGTTTACTAATTTTGTACTAACTAAAAGAGCACCGGACAATCGTTGTTTTATGAAAGATGCCAGTATTGTTCTGGTTGAGTACATTGGTTATAATGAGCGTGTACCTATTGTGATTGGAAGGACGTTTGAGACTACCTCAGCAATCACGAATTATCCTTGTGATTCAAAAAAAACGAAAATGCACATCGTTGATAACAAGAACTTGTCATCACTCAAGATTTTCACCCTGGACAGTATCGACAATAAGGCTGTGATGCTTCTTTCTGATGGATTATTATATGTGATGCCTCTTCTTCATCATGAAAATTTTTGATATGCATGTGTATGTATCATTGATAGTGCGTGTGTAGGTAGGGTTAGCAGCAGTTACTGACAATGAGTGCTTACTCATTCGAAGAGCTTTCTGTCATTGTGTACTCAACAGTGTCGATTATCTTTGGATATGAGCGAACTCGATAGCTTAATATTACGTCCAATGAAATTACAAGCCAGGGTCACAAGTATGATTCATTTCCACTAATTATCTACATCTCTTACAGATGTTCTACGTAATCTACTTCGGAGACTTCTGCTCCATTATACCACAAGCCTGGGTTAACACATGCCAAAAAAAATTTGTATGGCCCCCTAAGAATGTCAAAATCAAAACTGCTACGATGCATAATGTAAAACCTGAAGCATCGTGGACAGAGGACACATACAAAAAAATCTTGGGCC
Organism: Athalia rosae; assembly: GCF_917208135.1. Taxonomy (NCBI): domain Eukaryota; kingdom Metazoa; phylum Arthropoda; class Insecta; order Hymenoptera; family Athaliidae; genus Athalia; species Athalia rosae. The sequence goes on along the minus strand of NC_064032.1, from coordinate 9,097,194 downwards.
CATACCGTGAGTTATTGCAGGTTCTTATTAGTTTGTGTTATTAGAGGTTTGCTGCAAACCATTCCATCCCATTTTCATTTATTTCTAATGCAATCTCTATATTTGGAAATTTGAAAAACCGAAATTGAATACTCATGTTGAACAAAAAATTCAATCCTGATATTTATTTCTAAGAGACACTTGAAACGGCAATGGAAATTGAACGAGTCAGCATGTATATGGCAACTTCGGATGATGCAGAATCCATTCTACATGGACCCGAAACTCAGGAAAGTCACAAGCGACTAATCAAAAAACCCTGCCAATTCGAAGTCTCCTGGCATGATAAAGGTGGTCGATTTATATCTATTTCCCTTCCTAGATTAGATTCACAAGCGGTCTGTTATTGTTGATATAGCAATAGTTGTGAAAAACGTATACTATATCAAGATACTTAACTTGAGTACTTGGAAGTAGGTGTTAGCTCCATGACGATGACTTCAATCCGCCAATATACGAAAATGACAACCTGTACAACATCATGTTGTAGGACATTCCAAAGACAAAAAAGACACTTCTAAGTCTGGGTCAAAACACACACTCATAGAACCACCACCCGCGAATTACAATGAAGAACAGGACAGTGAAAACAATCCCTTTGAAGCTTCCTTGATCTCCGGCAGTCCCTCAGATTCTTACTTGCATCCACCATCGCCTTCTCTACTAGCTTTCACAAAACTGACGAACCGTAAACCAAAAATTGTTGCTGAACGCACGTGCAAGAGATCATTTGATGATTCAACCGAAGGTAATTTAAATGGTGAGTTTTCATGCTCCTCCAAATGAACGAGTGAATGAACTCTTAAAATAAGTAGAATAAGCCTCAATGCATCAGTTGCTTAAAAAAATCAATTTCCATAATTAACCAACCTTCATGCTCATAATATTTTCAGATCGCTGCAAACAGAGTGGTTATTACCAGTCAAAAGTACAAGCTGAGAAAAAACAAATGACGAACGATTCTCACATATCCAACAAAGAAAATTGCATCATAGATAATAACGACTCCGATTCAACTAATTTTGACGACTCCTTTGTTGGCGGTGATCCTTCTCAAACAGCAGCTGTCATATCCAATACAAGAAAATCGCCACAATGTGAATCAAGCACCTCGAAAGTATCTAAGGAACAATCTAAAGAAAATGCGCTCATCACCAAACATATTTCGAAGTCTATTCCAGGTTCCATAATTTCCATAATTTAAAGGCTGAGGTTCCATAATTTTTATAATTAATATTGATAGCATAAATTTCAGACACTGTTATGTTAAGAACAAGGTATGATTTTAGCTAATGGTTCGATAACTTCTAAAGTTCTTTAATACTTAATTTTTCTTGATTTTCAATAGTCCGAAGAGAGTGTACAAAGGGTACCAAACACGTGGACTCTCATTGAAACAGTTCTGAAGAGTCTTCTGATCAGAGTATATTTCAAGTATCTCCCACATCAACCTCGACTCCGTTACTCGAACATATAGATTCTCGAATAAGTCTCCGTTCAGTCACTGTTGCACGGCCATTGCAGCAACCAGCTGCTGAAAAACATAATAACTGTTGTAGTAAGTATGCTTTGCTAATTGGTTGTACAATTGTTGTTAATCTTATAATGTTTGATGGTATATATCTCTTTCAGAGTCATGCTTCAAGGCAGTCATGTCTAAACTGAACCACCTTGTGAATCTAGTCGAGAACAGGTCTACCACAATTCATCAAATTGACAGTGAAGAATCTATGTTACCTAAATTTCCATTATCATCGTCACAAGCAGTCCGAAAATTTGAGAAAGATCTCCACAGCAATGACAGACTGCAAATGCAATATGTATGTAGAATCTTCGGGCCTATTTGAACCATATAGGACATTCCTGAAATATAATACAGCATATGTATACCATAGGCTTCATTAATTCTTCACTATACATTGGTTTACCTTTCTCCAGTGTAGAGCTGTTGCTGTCATTGGAGGTCACACCGGACCCAAATTCGTTCGTAACGCTTTCAGCTACGTGATGACTGACGAGTGTGCTCAGCAATTCACCTGGACAGGACAAAAACGAACAGTGAAACTACGAAATACAATGCTCGTCCACCTTATGATAGGTGTGTACGCACGCCTGGTGAAATTGATTACGTTTCTCTGTGCAGCCGAGGTGTAGTTGGACAAAGTATTTAGATTGGTATGATTCGTGAAAAAAAATCATCGAGATCTACTGTTAGCTGCAGGAAGGAACATGATCAATCAAACTGGGCGTACCTATACAATAGTACCAACTAATGTCAGTAGGATAGTTTTGTGATTATTAATGCCGAAAACGTTCAATACTTGATATTATGCGATTTTAGACACCATATTGAAAAACAAGAGGGATACTACCACAATCACGGATCTACATACTACGGCAAAAGAGTGGCTACGACACGCTGGAGACCGTGTTAGGTACGCCCGGAAAAATCTTCGTTAGCCACAGAGAAAAAAAAAATGGTCTTATATTTTGGCCCACCCTAACAAGGATATGTGTACTTACCTCACCTAGTATTGAGATTTTTTTGTTTTTAATTACCAATTTGGTATTTTTTTGTATGTTCACCGACGTTTATCACCTTTATAATATATTTACCTCACTTAATCTTGAAAATAAAATTGAAAAAAGACCAATATCGTATTTTTTTTTTGTTTGCGTGCCCGGTCGGTCCGCTCATTACACCCGGACGTCATTACAAAGCCGCCGTTCGGACGTCTCCTGAAAGTCGTCTCTAACTGGCTGGGAAGGTGACGTTCTTTTGTCGTCGTGGTTCGAGACATAAGACTGCTTTTTGACGTCTTAAATGTGTCTGTTCGACGACACTATGACCTAGTTTAAAATTGTCTTATCAATATAAAGACGTCAAAAACATGTTTTTGAGACGTCTTGTTGCTATCTGGGTATCTATCTTCATATTCGCGTATTATTAGTAGACTATGTACTCGAACGTTCTCAAGCTAAACATTAGAGCCACACTAATGCGATGTAAATAATAAAAATGAAAGTTACACTCGACTGGTGCATTAAAGTGCAGGGCAAGTTGAATATTCTGTTATTAATTGTAGCACGGCCGTTTTTTATGATCTTTTAGAATAATTGAATAAAATATATGATCTATTCTCACGACTGTCTGGTATAATGTACACGTGAATGAATTTTGTCGAATTCATCAATTATACAAATCTGTGTATACGTGATTTTTTACCTTCCTGTCGGTTTTCTGATTTGATAAAAATATTTTCAATGAGTTTTTTGATCGTACTCTTGAACGCACTACGTATAATTGTCCATGATTGGAAACATCTTTTCTAAGGTCGATACCAATTTTTTCTAAAGGTTGTCCTTGATATTTATTTATCGTCATTGCAAATGCCAGTTTGATTAAAAATTGCCTTCTTTTGAACGTAAAAAGATGAATGTCATCGCAATAAAGCGTAATTCGATTCAGAAATACTATTTCCCTGGCATTATCACTTGTAAGAATCTCACATTCCGGAAAATGATTCCTGAGTTCAATCGCAATTAATCTGGTGCTATTGCAAAAGCCTTCGTTCACACTTAAATTTCGAATGAGCATCACTACAGAATTTTTTCCTCATCGCACTTCATGTGGTGGTAAGGACGGCGGTGACAAACTGTCCAAGTACTCTGGTAGAATTGTTCACATATACTATTCTTGTCATTAGTTTTGTCGATGCTATTGATGCTTGTATACATTTTTTCATCTTTGCGATCGAGTAATTCTACCACTTGCTGATTGATTTCTTTTACATCAGCATTTCAAGCTGATAGTATTGCACAATTCGCTGCTTTTTCAAATAGTCCCTGATGTATTTTCCGTGTAAACTTTGTACCATCTTAGAATGTGGAGATGCTATACAATGTTCTGGAAATTGAATAAAATACCTTATTGTCATTTGATTTTCCATCGCCAAGGTCTAGTAAAAATTTTGAAAATTCAACTTCATTAGATAAAGTTCTCATGTTTTGCGTTAATTTGAACTTTTTGAAGGATTTCCATAAATTACTGAATTTGATAGATGAGTTAACTGTTTTACTGCGTGTACCTTCCACTTTTATTAGTAATAGTTGTGTAGAATAGCTGCGATTCCAGTAAATGCCATTGTAATCACTCTTTTTCCTTTTGCTTTCAATAAATGCCATGTAGTTTTTTAAATGTAAGTTCCACCAGAGCCACCTGGGCCATTGATGTAGAAGCAAACGCCGCCGGTGAGTTCGGCTGTATTAATCGAATCCGAAACGGCGTCAACAATTTTTTTTCGTTCAGAATTTAATTTTTCATAGTGTCGCACTCCGATTGTAGATGACTCCTCAAGTGATTTATTATTCGATTCTACAGTAATTATTCTTCATTCCATTTCCGAAAAATCAGCAAGACTCAGACCCTCTGCATTCAACATTTCACTGAATTGTGCATAGGCTCGTGCTCGGCCACGCGACAATCCCTCCCTGCGTGAATAATCCTCGGACATTTCATCTTTGAGTTTTTCCCAAAAATCTCTTGGGTGAACTGGTCGACAGTGGATAAGTATTCTAACGAACAGCCTTTTAAGTTTTCGTAGCATCATCCAAGTTGTAACTTCGTCCATCGTGCGTTTTCACTCTTTGTCATCTCCGATTAAACCTCGAGCTCGTAGCTGTGAATGTCTGATGAACATTTTCATTAACTGTTTTCGAATCTATATAATTTTTTGCACCCTTGACTGTCAGTAGCAGTAATCTCAGATGAAATCATTCATACGACCAATACAATTGAATTGAGCCTTTTGTTTTTCCCATCTATAGACAGTATTTCCGATAATTTTGTATTTTTTGTACATATGATGGAACGGAATCTCAGATTAGTGATACTGCCTAGCCTGCGGGTCACGTGCGTTTAACGTCAAGTAATCCAATAACATGCCGGTTTTTTCCAAACTTGATCTTAACGTTTCCTCTTCATTGTGATCCGTGAAAACTACGCTTTTTGTTAGTGAACGGGTAAACGTGTGATAGCATGACTTTTGTCCTGCAAACTGTTTTCTAAAATTCGCCAACTCGCTCCAACAGGTTCAACATAAAGTGTTTCTATGAAATTTAAAATCTCATCGTGGTGGATCACTGTATTTCCTTGAGGATTTCCGCCAACTGTTATAGCAGCTACATCGTGACCTTTGTAGATGTTGTTACGTCCGATCGTGGTTGGTTGGAAGAGATCGTTCGCAACAGGAGTTTGTCTCGATTTTTTGGGTCCAAGTGCGAGCACTTTTCACCTGGGACTCGAGACCAGTACGAAGGAAGGAAATAGGGGTGGTTAATAATAATAATGGTGAGGTTAGGGTGAGTTGGATTCGCGAAGGATTTTCTTATTCGAAGAGTGCTTTAATTTTGTATGCTAACCTTCTTGGGGCAGTTTTATCGATTGTTTTATAGTTAGGATATTTAGGCTTGAATTCTATCGGAATGGGTTGGGGGTAAGAGTTGAAGGGAGATGAGGAATTAGAAGACTTGGGAATTGCAGGGGTATGAGGTGAAGAATACAAGTTTTCTGAATTAACGTAATGCTCTAAAATAAACTGTGGGATTTCGCTTTCCGGAATGGAAACCGATTGTTGGAGTTGTTTTTGGAGGCGACGAAGCTGGACCCTGCGTCCTGCTCTTCTCCTCATTAGAGATTATTAATATACTCGTCTTATAGATTTCTGAAATAACTAACTCGTACGAATTACTTGACCCTTGAGATAACTACAGCTATGGTGAGCGAGTTTCTCAACGGTCGTATAATTCAAAGGAAAAAAGTCAATAAGGAACACAACTACAGCTTTGGTGAGCGAGTTTGCTTTCACAGATACCTTTTACCTTTTAAGAGTTTTGAAATTGGCAAAATTTGAAGAATTAGTTAATTGAAATAAGGGCGAAATTTGAATGAATGAATGATTATATTTCTAAAATAAAATATAAAATACAAAATTTATAAATATAAGAATACTAGCTAACTGATGATCAGAAAACTCAAGTTAGAGTCGGGAGTGTTGCGAATTTGGAAAATAAGAATTTGGAATTAGACGAGAATGTATGAAAATAACAAGACCTTGCTTGGACTGAGTTGGATCGACGAACTGACAATGAATTTTTGGAATTCGTCAGGGACTGACTGGACTTGACTGAACCTTTTCTTGAACTCTTCTCGAACTGAACTTTCTGGATTTTTGAATATGAATGTTTTTCTAAGACTGAACTAAGATTTAGACTGTGTAACTATGTAACTATGACTATGACTACTGACGACTACTGCCTATGCTATGACTATTAACTACATTATGTACTATACTATATTATAATATGTTATACTACACTATTATACTATGATTGAGCTCTGAACTGAGAGTCGTGGTTTTTATAGCGAGATTTTGGGGGCGGTGTTTTGTAAATTTCTATGATTGGTTAGAATTTTCTTTTCGGGGTTCTTCCAATCGTGTGTGATTATCTATTTTTTCCAAAATGTTTAAAATATCCCATTGGTTGGGTTTTTCTCCCACTTGGGCCTGTTTGTTTTAGTCTAGTCTTATGGGGTACAACACTTGAGTTTTATGACCATCTTCGAGAAATTATTCGTTTTTCAAAGGTTACCATTATTTAATGAACAGACTGGATTTTTACCAACTCCGAAATGGAAAATTCTTATTAAATTCGAATCATTGATTCGCGTTTTTGAACGGAGGTTCTATCATGATTTTTACGGATTTTGCATAATAAGATTGAAATTTACATATGGAACTACGGAATATTTCGAATTCGGAGTGGTTTACAATATGAAGAAAAAAAGAACAAAAGGGTCTTGAGCTGCAAATGTCTATGTGGATTAGGGATCTGTTTTAGATTATGCCGGGGTTTTATGACCGGCACATCCGCAATATCCCAGGTTCCGATGGTCACCCTAAGTAACTTAGTTTGCTTATAATCTAGGGGATATTGGAAATTTTTAATTTTAGAGGTACCCGTGGGACGTAACAATGTATTTGTACAAGTAATTTACCGATTTTATACTTGATGCTATTTCCACGATAGTGTGACTATTGGTTGTAATTGATAGTCGAGGACAATATGGCACAACGTACTGATTGTTTACCATAAATCTGCTAGGTCGTTCGAAAAATAGCCCCGTGTCTCTTCGACAAAAGTAAGGATAACCATTTTCATCTGTTATTGTTTCTTCCTCAAACTCTTTCGGGACATGTTCCGAACATTTATCGTTTTTCATACACCAGACTCCACATGGGCCATGTATCACGTGCTTCATCACGATATCGTGTAAATTTTCATTCTCTTTTTCATCTGGAATTTCCGCAGAAATGTATGACAATCATATTCATCAGATAACTTTTTGGCTTCAAAAACGCGAGCACCGATGGTCTTGTCTATCTGCTGCCTGCTGATGTTCAAAAATATTTTACTAACACGACCATTCATGTTTTCCCGCCCGTTATCCAAATAATCTACTGAACCTTGAGAAGATTCGGCACGCAATTCTTTCTGATAATTTTGGCAGTAATCTATCCTATCTTTTTCAATTCTCACGTAAAAATCAACAATCCACTGCTGAAATAATTGTCTGCCGAGTAAAAAAATATTAAATTCAGTGTCTCTGATTGCAATTATATATTTGACATATGCTGCACAGCTAATACGTTTGTACGTTGAACCAATTCTACCGTCACGCGTCAAATCTCTATTCCAACCACGAGTACCATACGGATGAAATAGTGAGTATATCTATGGTTCTACAATCGGATCCATTGAGCTTACATTTTGTAATGTTTTGGTACTTTCATTCCGAATACTTACAAAAGTTTCTGGAATTTCACCATCAGCTGTAGTCGAGAACACTGCGGCAACTTTGTTGTATCTTTGAAAGTTCAATTGACGACGATCCCTTCTCGGCTTTAGCGTGAATAAAAATTGTAATCCCGGTGAGATCTCGTTCCTTTGGATTGCTGATATGCGTTGGTTTTCCATTTCATCACCTATCATCTGATGAGCTTTGGCAAAAACGTTGTGTTCACGTATTAACTGATCGACAGTATGCAATATTTTACGGTTTAGCTCGTTATTTCGGTGTAATTGATGATCTGTTTCATCATCTGCATCTACAATGAAAAACTGACCATTACTTGAAATGTCATTGACTAACGGATCCAACGCAGTATTTACTTAATAACATATTTGTCCATGAAGTTGGCGTTGGACGAAGCAAAACAAACTAGACTATTATAACTTCTTATTCTTTCGAAGAAAAGTGTAGATGTAATATGGTGAGTCTCAAAGAACTCTCGTCATTCGTTTGGCGGATTTGGTGTTTGCTCTAGAACCACGTCTCAGTGTAAACAACAATCATCGAAAAGTTTTTTGATCTGACACTCTTTCTACCGCAAAATGTTTGGCAGAGCAAATACCACACACACATTCATTTGATCAATGTAATGCTGTTCGAATGCGTTGAATCTACTTGTATTGACACTTCGCAAACTGACGTGTAATCTTTGACGTGCCCGAGATTTTTGTTTGTATTCTACAGTACTCATCCTTTCAACTTTTTTCAACTTGGCGCAATGATTATTAATTATATTGCTTTGGGTATAAATATCATTTCTTTCCTACTCGTTCTGCAAAATTGTCATTAACAACAGAATTTTCCACGTCACTCACAATTAGATCCTTAATTTGACTTTCCATGAGAGAGATGGCCATATTTGAACCTGACTCTACAATTTGATGTTGTTTTGTGTTCAATAGTCAATCATTGCAGATTAATTCAGTCACGTCTTCGATTTGGTTGACATCGGCATTGTCACTTGAATTGTTCTCGGTATGAATATTAACCGTAATGACTCGTTCTGCAAAATTATCGATAATGTGAGAATTTTCAATATTACTTGAATCTTTAATCTGGCTATCCGAGAGAGCGATACTAATATTTGAACCCATTTCGATCACTCGTTTTTGACTCTGAATAACTTGTATTTCATTGTGAGCATCAATAGCTGGATGATTAATTTCATTTTCATTAGAATTTAAATGTTTCGCGTAAACCTTCATCATTGACTGATCACTTATTTCGGCAACATCGGTGATATTCACGTGAGTATATGTTAAATCGTACTGGTTTCCAGCTCTGTCTGTCGTTTTATGAATGTTTTCAATAAATATTTTTAACAGTGAATCGATGTCGGTGAATATCATGAATAAAGTCCTTCCCTAACACGCTACTCTACCGTCTAGTCCTCTTGAATAAGAATCATATAACCAAAATTGATCAGTCAACGTGCCTACCGCAACGGAAATTCCATGACATGTTAGAATTCGAGAATTTGATTTACCAAACAAGCTTTGTAAACCGTTTTTCAAATTAGGCATACTAATGTTAGCACTGTTATATATATGCCCAAAAATCACTACGTCAAATGTAGAATGACAATTCTTTGATAAAACTCTAATATTCGTCTTGAGATCTGAAACTGCCAAGTAATTCACATAATTCAAATCCTGATGCACAGTTTCACATCATGCCATACTGTCAATGTATAATTTGTCTGCACGTGTCAATATACTATCGATTATATCATTAGTCTGAAGATTAGCTGGTTTCACAGCAGACATAGCGATTGAAACTGCAGCATGAGCAGTGCACTGCTTACCGTTACTGTATGATGAGAATCGCTCGTCACCTTGGTGAAATGACCCATGTGTGATGATGAATATACTATCGTTGTAACTCGAAGATAGATGTACGTACGATGCTTTTAGACACCTTTTCGGCATCCAGCTATTTTATTGAAGCCACGAATCCTAAAATATAATTACAGACAATGAGTGATATTTCGATTAATAAGAGATTGTGCTTGTAGGTGTAATACAATAGGGTCCATCGATTTCGTCCGGCAGGGACGATGAACGCCAGTTTGTCGAATCTGAAAGTCGAAACTTTGAATTAGTAATAATCGCATGTTTCATAATCATTGTATCGATATTAGGGAACGAAGTTCTGCCGTCAGACTGGGATTTGCATCTATCGAAGCACTCTGTATCCCATTGAATCCTAGATTGGATAGTAAGCGGTACGCTACACTCGATACACATTTGGAGGAGACCAGACCAGAATGGAGTCCACTTTTCCCGGTCTTCCCCCGTTTTTTCGCTTTCGATGTGCGAAAAGTTTTCGAGTTGCAAGATAACGGATGACCAACCAAATACTGAGAACCATTGTTACAGTGAACGGTGTGATAAACCGATCACATAACATGAGATGGACGTGCGTTGGTCAACAAAGCCCAAATTTCACCTGAGAAGCAGGGAGAACTATTCCTAACAAAATAGCCATACTACAGAGAGTTCAACATTTGTATTACCCCAAATGGATCGTTATCACACTTAATGCTTTCTTATCAAGAAAGTGTAAGTCGACCGACTTTTCCATACCGCGGAGTCGCTCGAGAACTTCTGCCGAATTCACAGATCTGTTTTACACATGGGTATTAATCCCTGCAATATAACTGCACGAGCAGCTCACCCTGAACTCTCGGTAGCATCGGGACGGCTATGAATTCAACGTTCCCTTTTCACATACATATAATTATGTAAAAGTAGTAAGTTATTAATATGTTCGTATTGATATGAAATTATGTAATAATAATAATATTAGAATACGTTCAGAATAATAATATACCGATATCACGTAATCAATTGCAAGAAAATGGCGACTCCACAATACTTTTTTGGAACACGTTTATCTCACAATAACTAGAAAACCCATAGGCACTGTTTATCTATCATGGTTCTCCGAGTAATGCTATGGTAATATTGTGTGAAAATATTTACTCCGCCCTTCAATATTTCATCATTTGCAACGTGAACATCAAAAATGTCAATGCTGATCACGACGAGACATGTCCGTCTGAACAAGCTGTAATCAACAGAGTTATTTGGATTACGTAACAAGTATCTATATAACCTGTACGTTCTGCTATCGGCTACGTGTACTCGACAAAAGTGCCAAGAGTTCGTGTCAACCTTAGGTATGGAGGATATTTCGCATCTTTCTGGCTGGCTTAAGAGCATTTCGTCTCGTCGCAGTTGCACGACGCTTTTCTTGGCTCTTTGATTTGGCAGCCCTGTTGTCAAGCTGGCAATGACGTTGAAGTTACACCCTCAACATGAACCGTACAGCGAAGATCCTGTGGCCGTTGCACGGATCAGATTCGTCGAACTACTGCGGGTCAATTTTGGTCGTTGCATCAATTGCGTGACCAACGAGCTCCTTCAGTATGCCATCCTTGTGTTTATGCTGGATGAATACTGGAAGAAAAGACTGTAGTTGAGCTTCGACAATCCTATGGTACCTGTCAGTTGGTCTTTTTAACGACGTAACTAGATACGTGTCGTCACTTACGTATTCTCGGCATACCGTATACCTTTCATTAGAATTGACTGTATCGGATACCTTTTTGGTCATCATCATATCTCCACAGCGGTCACAAGGGTGCACCTTGGACAACTTGTTTACCGTATAGCCGTATACCGTATAGAAGGCTATAGCGTTAGCCTCATACGATCCTGGTCTGACAGGAGTTGCGGTGGGTTGGAACATGCGTAACTGCGTCGCCAAGTCGAGGTCGTCATCGTCCTCAACGTCGCTGTCAATGTCACTTTCGCTCCGTGCATTAAGTCAATCAATTCGGGCTCCGTGAGAAAATTTCGGAGAAACCGAAATTAAACATTCTGTAGAAAATCGTAAAAAATTCGGCACAGGATCCAGATGGTCACAAAAATTCAGACTCGGTGAGAAGATTCTTTGAGATTTTTTTTGAAGCACTCAAAAATGCCATACTTTACGAAAATTCGGTTTTTCGATTTTTGAATTCTCGAAACTGACTTCGAAAAATTCGTATACTATCGATAAAATATACATCAAAAAGTAGTGTTCAAGACGAACAAATCGACCTAGTATCGAAGTCCGATACCATTTACAGATCTAGATATAATAGACCGTTGAACATATAGTCGCGTGCAACAATTTTTTGTTTCTTAAAATTCTCAAGTTCCTGAAAAGGAATCTTAACTTTGAATAAAATTATTGATTATTTATTTTTTAATAACTATTTTCATCATTCACAAAAACTAATTACTAAATTTTGATTGATTCGAAGTTAAGCAATAATGGATATTTCATGAAAATTACCCAGGAATACATACGGTGGTTAACGGTCCCTGATGGACGGTACCTGAGTATTTTATCTCACTCCTTCGAAAATTGTTATTTAATGTTGCGATAGGTGGTCATTTGTCCAAAATTGAATAATAGGTCGGTTTCTTCCTGAAATACATTTTTTAATTGTTGGTATATTAAACGGAGCAATTAATAACTTTTTCGAAAATTAGCATTTTATTCACGCAAAATCACTCATTCTCGGGAAAACGTTCCTCTTACGTTAGGTTTATTATCGTCATTTTTTTTTTTTTTTTAAATGCCTAGAACAAAAATCTTTGAAGAATAGTTCTTTCTTTTGAAAATTATCAACGTATTTTGCACCTAATACGAATTCTTCGTGAGATTAATTTTTCTTTTCCTAAAAATTACTCATTTTGCGAGAAATTATTATCATATTTTGTGATTATTACTAATTTAGTCATCGTTCGAAAGTTGGGTCCACCCTATGTTTAGCTATGAGAAAGAGAGCCAGCCCTGGGTAAATTTTCGTGGAGAGTAAGCGGGCGAAGTGGGCGAAGCGTTCCGTCGGTAACTCCGAATGGGTGAAGCGTTGAGAAGGTAACTTCTGAACTAGGTGATCGTTTAATCGATAACTGGGAGCGGTAAAAGGCGTTGGTCGATAATGATGAAAACTGAATTAAGTGGCGCGCCGAGATTTCAATTGTTTAAACATTGTTCATATTGCTAGCATCAAAAAATGCAACAAATTGGAGAAGAAAGCATGGCGGTAAGTAAAAAACGAATAATAGTGATATACATGACTAGTTTCAGTAGCAACTAATCAATATTTGCGAGTAATTATAACATTGGGTATATTAATGTTATTGTATATTGCTTTCAACAGCAATATTGTTATCGTTAATGTTTATACATACATATATGTAACCTGTAAATTTGCATGGCATATCCATTTTCTCCATGACCCATATCAGATTTTTTCATCTTTCGGGAATATCTTTGCAAGTCATTATGTGATCAGTGTTTAGGGGATATAACATACACCTAGAATATGGAAGAATATGGTGAATTTTGAACATTTTTTTTCTTGTGAAAAATCAATTGCCTGACACAAATGATCGCAATTTTAGTGATTTCCAAAAAAAGTCTAGAGAATTGACATGTAACACCAAATATTTTGGAATGCGTATGAAATTTCTGTTGAAAAAAATGTTCACTGGATGAGAATAATTGTTGAAATTGACCATGCTTGTGCTTTTCGAGGGTGTTATGTAGCTCATAACGATTTACAATTAAAATTGGCTGTATTTTATAATTTTACGAATTCACATCAATGCAGAACATGGACTTGGCCATTATTGAGGCCAGGCTTAAAGAGCTGGATGCGACCAGGGCGCTCCTCCTGGCCATGAAGGCGGCCCAACAGCCGAATCCCACCGAACACAAGGGTGAAGCCGGTGTGGGAGAAAAGGTAAATCGATAGAATGGGTCAATAGTTTTTTTTTATAGGTCGTAAGCCGTGAAATCGACTTCTGTAAATGGTGAAAACAAAGGTCTCTACTTTCTTATTTTATTCTATTGATAGGTAATTACCTTTGGTACGCTATATTGATTTGCAGTGCAAAATGAAATCTATGATGTAATAGGTTGAACTTTTTTCAGAAGTGTCTATTTATTTGATTCATGCAAAATTTCACGTTCTTTACTCATGCTTCGCATCGCAAATATTTTGTTCTATTTTTTTCTCCTTGAAAGATTGTTGTATTATATTCGCACGATTCCATCGAGCCGATCAATCGCCTCTTCTGGATCAATATCAAAGTTATCCTAGGCCAAAAGTTATTAACATGGATCGTGTATTGTGAGATAGGTAAATATAGTAAATGCAGAACAATCTTCCAACAGAAAATGAAGATCGGTAAATGATCGCGTTATAAATGATCAGCGAATATCGTGCAATTTTCTATGAACCACAAGAAAGACACTTCTACGACAATTCTAATTCTTTACATCATGAACTTGATTTTTCACATCAAATTCAACGTAGGGAGACGACAATATGGAATAAAAATCTGGAAAAATTGGAGTTTTTGTTTCCGCCATTCGGGGCTGATTGAACTTTTTCGAAATTTCGGATCCATTTAGGGACTACCCTTAATGCCCATAGCAATGAGAAGTATGAGATGAATCGGTAGATTAATACAATAACAGCATAGCTGTTAACAAAAATACAAGAATGCAAAATTTAACAGATCAATTAACGAATTAACAGGCAGTTGAAAAGGTTCAAGCGGCTGGTGGAGGCGGGAGTCTCAAAAGAAAGCATCGGGCCGGAAGGGATAAGGATGCGAGGAGAAATAAGTGAGTGTTCCAAGTAACATTGGCATGTGGCATTATCGGATACGACAGAATTATCATGCCGCATACAATTTGCTGTTCGTTGAAAACTTCGTTCATGTGAAAGTATCTCGAATACCTCACTTAAGTACCATTCTCATAATTAAAAAATGTAGTCACAGCCGTTTGTCAAGCGTTTTGGCGTGAGGCAATTGTGTGAATTGGAGTGGATTTGCTCTAATGATCGATATTGTTGAAGGTACAAATGGTCAGCACGTAAAGCTGCTGGTAAAGGAGGGGAAAAAAGCGGCAATGACCAGAAGAAAAATAAAAAAGAGGAGAAGGAAAAGTGGAAGAAGAGCAGAGGGCATGAAAAGAAGAGCTGCCATAAGAACAAAAATTGGCCACTGAAGAATGTCGCGAGTGCAGGTGATGGGCTGAGGCCCATCACCAACACAAATTGTATCTTCGGTGCCCAGGGGCCGCCAGCGCATTAAAGGCGCTTTTTAATCATATTATTATTATTGTTATGATAAAAATACCTATTAAAAATTATTTTTGAACAAAGAACGACATTTTTTATTTTCCTGGCCAATTAAGATATACTGCGAGAAATCCAACTATTATTTTGAAGAGCTGAACCAAGCCTAATCCAAAGCTAGTCTACAAAGTACTTTGGTCTACAAATTATTTACCATTATATACAAATGTCTTATACCACATCCATACATGCGCACAATCTTTAAATAGTCTATCATTTCACGTTAGATCCGCTCTTTAAATACCTAATATTCATGACAAAAACAACTTTCAATAGTTTCATCGATAGATTTCATTCTTCACAACTAACAATAAGTCGACTCGATAAACTTTGTCAAAGAAATAACCACTTTACTTTGCTAGTAAAAGATGATTCAAAACATGAATAATGAGGGGCACACCCTCCAAAACACTCCCTGTATTTATCAAAATTTAACAGAATCCTGAATTCGCACACAAATATCCATTTTTTAATACTCGTCAGCGTACTAGTCTAAGAGCTAGCAACGTTTTCGAGAGAGAATTTCAGGTAGGCCAGTTTTTAGATATGCTATCTCTCTCACTCCCCCGGACGTCATACGGGCTATCTGGCTGGCGGTAGTGGTTGCGTTCATCAGTGCGCATCCTACCTGTACAGGTAAAATATCGATTTTTCAAATCATTTTAAGAAGTTTTTTTTTTTTTTTATTATTTTTATTGAATTTTTCGCAACATGAATCTATTATTGCCAGATATTTTTATCGTTGTTTAAATTGTGCCAGACGCTAATTTTGAATTGAAAAAAAAAATTTTTTCAAAATATTTCAGTATGGCTGAAATTTTTATATGATGTTATTTAAGTTTCTAAAAACCTAAAATTAATTTGCCAAACAATAATTCGATTGTTAAACCTTCAGCTAGACCGATCTAAAAGTGAAAAGTGATTGGGCATGTTAGAAGAGTACAGACAATCACGTGTTAGTTGCGCAAGCGAGATAGACGACAGCAGCTGTTTGTAATCAAGATGGCGTCAGTTTAGTCACATTGGTGTATTCGTTGCTGTTATTTTTAATGTTTTTAACAAAATTGTGTTACAATGGCTAGCGAAAAATTAAAATGTGTTTTTTGTAAAGACAGAAATGGAAAAATAATAACTTTTGTTGAAGATAAATTAAAAAAGTGTAAAGAAGTTCTACAAATACGTGTAAATTTTAAACTGAAATATAATAGTGTACAGTTACCGGAGCAAGTTAATGACACTGATGGATATCACAGAAATTGTTACAGCAGTTTTACAGCTCTAATGACAAAATATCGTCATTTATCTGAAATTAATTTCTCGTCAACAGTAGATCTTCCCAGCACATCTAGTTCAACTTCGTTATCAAATACGGCAGTAGATGTTAGCAAAATCCTGCCAGATAAAACGTCTCAGAATTCACAAACAGAAGTTGTTATCCAAGAAATTGACACTTCTAATGCAATTATTGAGCCTGAAAGTGTGGTAAATATAGAAACAAATTCAGGTGTTAAACGAGTTTGTTTTTTTTGTGGGAAAGATCGCAAGCAATCAAAAGGTAAACAACAAACTTTACACTCCTCAAATGATGCAAATATTTATAAAAAAATAGCAGAGTGGATGACAAAGTTAAGTAATCAAGAGTTGTTAGACAAAATAGAAAATTTACAGTCAAAAAGTGAAATTATTTTTTATCATCATTCGTGTGAATTGGGATATTTAAATGATTATAATAAAGTTATTGCTGATAATCCACAAACTCCCTGGCATGACAATCGGAGTATCCACCAGTGCATTTTCAACCAAATTGTATCATTAATAGAGGAAGAAGTTATCAACAATAAAAATTGTTTGTTGTTATCTTCTCTTTGTGATACATACAATAATGAATTGAAGCTTCAGTCTCAGTCAGATGTAAATTTAATGACAAATCATTATCTTGAGGAAAAAATATCTAAACAATTTAAAAAATCAATCAAAATTATTTCAAAAAATAAAAAAAAAGTTATCATGCACAAAGATTGTAGTTTATTAGAAGATAATGATTTGACGAGACTCGAGGAAAATGAGCTTATTGATAAAGTAGCTTTAGTCCTGCGGAACACCATTTTAAAAATGGACAAATTAAAATTACCTTCAAAAATCAAGCCAAATGATTTAATCAATGGTGAATGTACCATTCCTGAAAAATTAGATCGATTTTTTAAAGTATTGATTGGAGGCAAAGATATTCGTCGCAGAAATGGTGTAAACTGTGATCGATTGAGTAACTCAATCGCCTCTGATACTATTTTTTGTGTGACTAATGGTACTATTAAACCATCAAAACAAATAACTCTTGGTATGACTGTTAAAAGTCTTACAAGTAGTAGAAGAATCATTAACATTCTTAATCGTTTTGGACATTGCTGCAACTATACTACACTGGAGGAGCTAGAAACTGAAGCTACTTATTCATCTGTACATCGCTCTGAAATTAGTCTACCTGATATTATTCGGAAATCATCGTTATGCACAGGTGTAGCCTTCGATAACACCGTTGGTATAATATATCAAAATATTGATAATGATGCTCCTAATGAAAATGATATCGATTGTAGAAGTGATCAGTCCGACATGTTACCACCACCAGCAAAAAGAAGACGATCCTTTGAAGCCATTGTTCCTGAACTTGTTCCAATTTCTGCCCGATTGCAAATGTTACAACGATTAACACCTATTGAGAACATAGAGCAATCTATTCCGAGTACCTTGCCTTTAGTACAAACTATTGATTTATTACATATGACTTCACTCTTTTTCCACGTGCCAAACACTCCAATGTGGACGGGATTTAATTGTAGAATTATAAAGGATAATACTCCAAAACAAAAAGTATCTTACCTTACTCCAATCAATTTGTCACCAACAGAGACATCAGTAGTGAAGTTGACAATGACACAGGCTCAACAAGTTGGTGTGGAATGTGACCAAAAATACGTCCAAGTAACATATGATTTGGCCATTGCTAAAATAGCTCTCAAAATTCAGGCAACAGAAACCCCAAAATTTGATAATCTCTTCATACATCTTGGCTCATTTCATTTGAGGATGGCATTTTTTAAAGCGATTGGAGTATTTATCAATGAGTGTGGATTATCACATATGATGGTTGAAAGTAAGATCATAGCATGAGGCTCCGTGAACGGAATCATTGAAGGCAAACATTTTAATCGTTGTAAACGTCTGCATCCGTTGATGGCTGTAGGTTTGCAAATATTACATTTTGACCAATACTTGAAAACAAAACAAGTCGAACACAATTTTTTAAAAGAACAAATCATTGATGATCTTTTACAATATCAAAATCGTGAAATTTCCCATTCAACTACGACTGCTGAATTATTACCAAATCAAGTATTGTTTCGGCTGCTCTCTTCGTATCAAAAATTCGTAAATAAAACAAGACAAGGTGATCATGGTAAAACTGCCCAGTTCTACATGATCTACATACAACTAGTAAATTATTACATCATTTTATCAAGGAGTATACGCATGGGTGATTTTGAAACGTTTAAGTATGTAATTCCAAAAATCACAAATTTATTTTTCATGTTTAATCAGCCAAACTACGCTAGATGGTGTGTTAAATATTATGAGAATCTGAAGAACGTTGACGAAACACATCCAGGACTTCAAAGAGGACTTCAAATCTGGATGTTTTGGAATTAAAAGAACTGATAAACCTTTTTCGAGAATACCAATAGATCTTACGTTGGAACAGACTATAAATGCAGATGCAGCTAAACGTCTCAGCGGTATTGCACATTTTACAAATTCGATAGCTGCACGTCAACGCTGGACAAAAAGCCATAGTATTAGAGCTGCTTTGATTTCCCATGTTCTCGATGTTTGTGGATTAAGACACTTGCAAGACGTTGCCGCAGACTTACAACGTGATCGGATTAAAATTTTTGAAAAACAACTTGCTGATTTTATCGATATTTTTGGAAAAAACTGTAATCCGTTTGATCCAGATCTAAACAAAGATAATATTTACAATATAGCTACTGGAAAGCCGGCCTCTCAACATATAGCTGAGTTCCTACTGAACGTCGAAGAAAATGGTGATGAGTTAAGGAAACAGTTCATTACTGAATGTGCTATAGATGAAAATAGATTTGACAAACCGATAAAAAAAAATAAAATACTTAACTTCGCTGAGGCTCCAAAAAAAAAAAAAAAATTAACTCTCGGAAATAAAGTTGTCGAGCTGAGAATGCAACGCGATTTATTTGGGAGAATGTTAGGAATATCGTTAACTCATAAAGTTGATATTGAAAAAGTTTTAACGTTTCCACTGACACCAGTGCCAACATCAATGTGCCACGCAGATGGCAGTATTTGTAAAACTGACAAATCTCAATTGCTTAAATTGATTGAGAAGAAAATCGGTGGTAACGTCGATAAGCCACCTTCATCTTTTAATTGAGCTATTTTAGATGGTTTCTTCATGTTACACTTAATGAAAGAAGTACCTGTAACCTTCGATGCTTTAACTAAAAAATTTCTGAGTATGATACTACGATTTAAATCCAATCGTGTCGATATTGTCTTCGATCAATATTTTACACCGTCAATCAAAGATTTTGAGCGTTCACGTCGGGATGAAATAATCAGCCAAGTTACAATCGGGCCCAATCAAATTCGTTCACATAATTTTATAGCTGAACTTAAAAATATATATTTTAACAAAAATATATATATATATATATTATAAAAAATTTATTGACCATTGGGCTGGTGATGAAATGGCTCCTATCATTGGAGATAAAATAATTTATGTGAACTTCAACAAGTGCTATTCATACCGGGTTGAAAGTAATAAAGTTATTAAAACTGTTGAAGATTCACTGTCTTGCGAAGAACACGAAGAAGCCGATTCTCGAATAATATATCACATTTGCCAAATAAATGTCGATGGTGAAGTTGTGATACGCTGCTCAGACACAGATATTTTAATAATACTTCTTGGTAACATGGATCATTTGAATGCATCACTAAAAATCTGGATAAATTTGGGCGTGGGGAATCATGAGCGATTTATAAGCGTCAATCAAGTGCACGAAATTCTAGGGAATTCCCTATCGAAAGCTCTACCGTGCTTTCATGCACTCACGGGATGCGACTACACACCAGCTTTTTTCCGGAAAGGTAAACTTCGACCTTTTAAACTATTAGAGCAATCAGAAGAGTATCAATTAGCCTGTCAAAATATTATAACAGATGATGAAGAATTGCTGGATGAGACATTTAAGATCTTAGAAAAGTTTATTTGTCACATTTACGGAGCTCGTGATTCTTGGAACGTCAATGAAGTTCGGTTTCATCTGTTTTCAAACACTTATCGGTCTAAAAAATCAGATGATAATTTTGAAAAAAAATTTCGTAATTTTGATTCATCAAGCCTACCACCATGCAAAGCTGAATTGTATCAGCATTTACTACGAATTCGTTACGTAACAAAGTTTTGGAGAAATGCTCATTTACAACACCCAACATCTCTATCACCTCAAGCTTCTGGCTGGACCATAAATGACGATAAATATGATTTTATCTGGTTTGTTGGAGAGCAGTTACCATCATTAGTTGCCGACATTATCATTAAAGGTAAAAATTGAAAATAAAATACTAATAAATTTCTTTGCCGAAAGATTATACAATTTTTCATTCTTTTACAGATAATAGCTTATTACAAGACGATGATAATCCAAAAGACGACGATGACAATGAAAATGACAGCAGTGATGAAGATGATGATGATGATAATTATCAAGATGCCTCCGTTTTTTGTGACACAATTATGGATTAAAAAATATAATTTTTGTTTACTTTCATCCTTGAGATTGATTATTACCTTAATTTTGCACAAAAATAAATAATTATTTTAATGCTATGTTAATCCACAATTAATTTAATAGTTTTTAATTCTTTCTCTGTAATTTATTCGACAACTATTCCTAGACCAAGCAAAATGGTACCACATCACTTTTCACTTTTAGATCGGTCTGGCTGAAGGTTTAACAATCGAATTATTGTTTGGCAAATTAATTTTAGGTTTTTAGAAACTTAAATAACATCATATAAAAATTTCAGCCATACTGAAATATTTTGAAATTTTTTTTTTTTTTAATTCAAAATTAGCGTCTGGCACAATTTAAACAACGATAAAAATATCTGGCAATAATAGATTCATGTTGCGAAAAATTCAATAAAAATAATAAAAAAAAAAAAAAACTTCTTAAAATGATTTGAAAAATCGATATTTTACCTGTACAGGTAGGATGCGCACTGATGAACGCAACCACTACCGCCAGCCAGATAGCCCGTATGACGTCCGGGGGAGTGAGAGAGATAGCATATCTAAAAACTGGCCTACCTGAAATGCTTGTTTTCCCGACGTTGCTAGCTCTCGTACTATACGCACCCCCTGAACAGCGTTGGATCCATCCAATTGTCTCATATTAGTTGATTTGAAAATTCTGTTTCCATCGAATATACATTTCAGAATCTCATACTTTTTGTAACAAATGGAAGTTAGGGAAGTCGCAAAATCACCAAGTTTTACAATATAATAACGTTAACAATTTTTTTTTTTTTCAATGAGGATCCTCATCTTTACCGTAAAGATTATCTTGCTGGCTCACCGGATCAATTTCTACGTGCGATGCATTCAAAAAAATTGCGAAAACAAATGCGGCGTCTGTGAAAATATCAATAGCGGATAAAAATTCGACAATCGATTCATCGCCACCCACTTCATTGCTTATATCAGACGAATTTGATTATTCATGTTTGTTATTCTTGAAAAATCAACATCGTGTCAGGGCTTTACACGCGACAATCATACCTTTGTATAGAAGTCCAAAAGTGTAAAGTATCGTGATCCAACGACTTTGGTAGATATTTTATAAACAATACACGACCCTTTCACAAATATAATACAATTTAGGTTCGTCTCAAGGGCTCGCAATTTTCGGTGAGTTGAATCGTGTCTCCTACAAATTAGCGACTTCTTTGAGTCGAATTTCTATAAGTATTTGTATCTTTTCTGATTCTTCGCCCCAACTGGGCGGAAAGAATTGTACAACCGCAATTCATCGCCCCAATTGGGCGGAAAGAATTGTAAAGTAATTTGAGTGGTTTCTTGTCTTACCTGTGCGAAAAGAAATTCGTAATACATTACACACATTATTTGTGAACATGGACGCTCCGGTTACCAAGAAAAAATTGTCACATAGTACCACATGCATTTATTATCGCTGTGGCGCACGAAGTAGAGAAAATGTACCTGGTCTCCGATTTCATGCTCTTCCGATTAGGGATAGAGACCGGCTAAGCACGTGGCTCGTCAATAGTGGACGAGACGACTTAGCTACCGAATCTGATCGAAAATTGCAGAAGCTCGCTTTATGTGGTATGCATTTCTCAGAAAACGACGTTTTTCCTCGATCAGGGTGGTTGAAGCGTGATGCTGTGCCTCGCCCTTTCGAAAAGGAACCGAGCGAAGTTCCGTCTTTCGAGATGCGGCAAGAATGGCGCAGAACAAGGCACGTCTCGCTTACATGGCTGAAAACACAGCGCAGCTTGATTGTAAAGCTCACAAAACAGAACCTTCGTCTACGCAAAAGAGCAAATGCGCAAGATGAGAAAATAAGACGTTTGCGAAAATGCATTCGTCAAGGATCATTCTATGACGAGGGTTTGGTTGAAGCCTTACGTCGTCGCATTCATAGTTTTCCTTTGACCTTTGTGATGATGCAGCTCTTCCATAAGCCACGAAACTCTTTTACGGAAGAGGAGCGGCAACTTTCGATGAAGATGCATTATGCGTCTCCCAGTCTCTATTGGAAAATGAGAAACAAACTGGGTTTTGTGTTACCATCGATAAGCATCATTAAGGAATGGTTTAGTTTGATCCGCTTATGGCCAGGTATTTGCTCGACAGTTTTTCAATCCTTGAAAACTGAAGCCTCCGTTATGGAGCCCAAAGAGAGGAACTGTGTACTGATTTTCGACGAGATGAAAATCAAAAAAGGTCTCGATTTTCATGAATCGCTTCAAAAAATTGAAGGATACGAGGACCTTGGCAGTTTGGGCTGTTCATCCGCGGTGGCGACTACTGCGCTAGTTTTCATGTTGCGAGGATTGTTATGCAACTGGAAACAGCTGCTAGCATATGTCCTAAGCGGTACAGGTGTAGATTCTGCTAACTTGGGCTCACTGTTGGACATGATTTTGCATAAAATCAACGAAACGGGTCTACGAGTCCGGGCTATAGTATGTGATCAAGGTACTAGCAATCAAAGTGCCACGCATGCGAGGACGCGCGACGGTGAACCATACTTCATGTTTAACGGCGCGAAAATTTACACGCTCTTCGATATTCTTTTCTGATTCAGAAGGATAAGGAATCAGCTCATACTCCACAACTTCCAACTCGGTGAGAATACGGAAGTATCATGGATGGATCTCAAATCCTTATGGGCTATCGAAGAAAACAAAACTACAAGGGCAGCTTGTAAACTAACTAGAAAGCACGTCTACCCTCACGACTCTGACAAGATGAAGTGTCGTCTGGCGCTTCAGGTATTTAGCCGCAGGGTAGCCGCGGCTCTGGAAACTGCTTCGGTAACACGTCAAATAATTAGCAAGACCAGCATGAACACGGCTAGGTTTTTTGAGCTGTTGAACGATCTGTTTGACAATTTGAATAGTCACGGTCCAATAGATCCGAATCGAAACAAGTGTGCGATGTCTGACTTTCGTTCTAACGTTCAAGAACACTTAGAACGGGCACTAGAGGTATCTTCCAAGTGGCGAACTATCACTAGGGATGGTTTGAAGATTCCTCTATGCTCCCGAGGCTTGCAATCGACCATCAGAGGTATCTTGCAACTGTGGCAAGATTTGAAAGCAGAGGGTGTCAGATTCTTTCTAGTAGCTCGTGTCAATCAAGATCCCGTTGAGAATTTGTTCTCCAAGATCCGTTCGTACGGAGGGACTTTTAATCCCAATCCCACGGCGAAAGCTTTCCGGCAAATCCTACAGAAAAATATGACTCTGAATTTGCTGAGACCAGCGCAAGCTGCAAATTGCGTTGACGACGAGGACGAGATACTGGTTCAGAGAACAATCTCGGAACTACGAGCACACAGCAGTGAAGCTCGTGCTCGCGAACTAGAGAATACGCTTGACCGTTTCTCCGTCGACATTGAAGACTAGTCGCAGGTGCGGGCAAATGTCAACCATGTTGTCATCGACGTTGACGAGAATCCCGAGGCAACTCTCGATATTTGTGCCATTGAGTACTTCGCTGGCTACATTGCTAGGCGGTGTATCCAGCGTACTGAATGTGCGCGTTGTCACGAGACTCTGCTCGACACAACGCAGCAGCTGGAACGTAGTGAGCAAGTACTCCTATATTTTCGGGCTTACGAGACAGCCGACGGCTTAGAGTTCGGACATCTCTGCGCTCCATCGAGAGAATTCTCTTTCGCCTTTAGGCTGCTAACTGCTGCATTCGATAACATATTTCCGGTTATCAAAGGAGAGTACGGAATCCTGGACAAGGCTTTCAGTCTCATTGTCTCGGTAGTGCACAGCCGTTTTCCCAGCTGGTTCGATGATCAAGTTTGCAAAGAACATCGAAAAGCCATGGCATACGACGTGATGACGATTAAAGTCCGTAAGGTCACCAAGTGGCAGGGAAACGCCGAAAGAGTCCCGAAACCTCGGGGGCAGGCCTCTGAGACACAGCGGAAGCTGACGATTCCTAAAAGCGCTTAGCTTCTTCCTCTCGGCTGAAATGCATCTCGAACGGAATATTCTGCACATATTTAACGCTCTGCTGAGCAGAGGGGCCGATGTTTCTATTGATTCGCGGCCCCTTAATTGAGCCGTGACGAGTAGCATGTGTGGTCGTAGATATTTTACGTATTGTTGAGCTCAGGGTTCACAAATCGGGAATGGACACTAGTTTCATTTTCATATTAATGTATGTTATAAATTTTTGGTTTCATTAGCGAAATGCACTCGCTTTTATTGGATTTCATTTAAAATCAGACTTAAATCAAATAAAATTGACATTTCTCATACAAACATAATTTTACGGGTACAATATCAATTCAAATATCATTCAAACATTCGCGGAGGGTTTTGACACTTTTTATTTGCATCATATTCATTAGACCGCGCCAAAAAAACGACAATTTTTTTGTCGCTTCACGTTTTCTATATCATTTCCAGTTCGGACAAAACATCCCCGATTTGAGTTCTGGAGACTCAGAATACCGTGTACCCCTTTTTGGATCACTTTTACTTTCGTTTCCAAAATATCGTGGATATTATTCAACCACATTTCGATATGAGAACTGAATGATCCAATTCCTATGAGACAAGTTGGCATATGGGAGACAAATCCGTGGTGAAAGCATACGAATGCTTTTCACTCGGGCTATTGGACAAATTTTCACTAGGGAAGCCTGTAATTTCTTTTCGCAAATAAAACGAAAATTCTGGAAATACTTCAGCGTAGGTTCAACATATACCTGTATAATTCAGCGAGTTGTAACCGGAAACGTACGAGCGGTGAAAGTACTCAATTATTGGTCGCCAATTGCCATATGATATACAAATATTGCAGGTAGACAGAAATTACAGGCTGCAAATCAATCGGCCTCCACGTGGCGTCTCCTGGAAATACTCGTAGTCGAGTATCTAACAGATTGATTGATTGGGCGAAATCCCTTTTTCGGATCAAAAAAAATCTTTTTTTTTACGGAATCTTGTACTTAAAGGTCTGAAGTGAATGTGGTAAATTTCAAGTCGAAATTTTTTAAATTGCTTTAGTGTTAGTAGAGAAATAATATACAATATATAAAACTTAATATGTGTTATCATAAACTGTACTCTAAATTTCGAACGAGTTCTTCTCGACATAGTTTTTTGGCAATTGGTTGGCATGATATCTAAAAAAGTATTGACCGATCGGCATCAAATGTTTACTGCATAACGAGCATTGTTTTTTTATAAGCTACAAATCCTACCCCCGACCTAAGAAATTTTTTTTTCGACCCACCCTAATGTATATGGAGTGAAACACCGTTCGTTCTTTTGTATCAGACCAACTGGAGGGTAAAAAACATGCCAACCATTGCCGGACGCAGTCGCGCGGCGTCATGGTCGAGGACGGATGGCAAGCGTGTTTCTGCAGGAAACTTATTGGAAAAATGGTGCAATTGCCCGAATATATAACAAATACATGTGCAAAGCTCGAATCCAATCCACCGAATAGTTTCGTCAATAAAAAATGTCAAATGAAGCCGTAATTTCACCTCAATAAAGCAGAACGCCCCCTCAAGTTTCGTTTAATTTCTTTCAATTCTTATATTTCCTACTTATTTTTTTATAATAACTACTTTTTGAAACTCGTCGAAAAAAACGGCGAAGTAGAATTACTTGGTTTGGTACGTAACATCACTACTTATTCGGGAGCAAGCAGAACAAGTGATAACTTGTATAGTTACCTAGCGCGCGCGCGTCAGTACAGTTAGCGGTGCCGCTACGGCAGACGTGTTCTGCCGGACTCCTGCAGACGGCGCCTTAGTACGGTACACTAAACTCTCCACGCGGAGTTCCGTAAGGCTGGCTCTCTTTAGTACGAAGTACAGTTACTCAATGCTATGAGAAATCGCCAAATTCAGAATTTTTCCCACTTACTATTTTTTTACTTTGATTTTATTGGACATTTCTTATAGTTTTTGCAAGTTTTGAATGCCAGAAAATCGTTTTTCAGATGTTTTTGATAGAAATTTTTATGCTCTCATTTTTTTAAGTTACAAATAGTACATTGTGCTACAAGGGGAAGAAATAGCCTTCCTCCCTTGACGCACACCGTGCTTTTTCCAACAATTGCAGGTATTTCAATATTCTAAAAATTGGTCGGAAGCGTCTGGAAATTCTAAAAACCGTGATTTTGAATTTCGAAAATTTTCGAAGTCTGGAATATTTTTGAAATTTTTAAACCGAAATTTCGAACAATGTTGGCAATTTTGAAAAAGAGTTCATCGACTCCCTAGGGAAGTAATATCCATTTTCACCCTGTGTGAAGTTCACGCTAGAAATAAGCAATTTCCGATCAACTCTAGATGCGAGAAAAGGGCCGTTTTCATGCACGTGTTTTTGAAATATCCATTATTTTGAAGTATATAAAAAATGAAGTGATTAGATAAAAATGTAATGGGTGAAATAAACATTTTCGAGTTTTGAGCAGGGTCCACGCGATTTTTGGCTATAGAAAGAATCTATTTACGGGGTCTTCTGCAATTTTCAAGTTAACTAATTTTGATAAAATTTTGTGCTGCAGCTAATCTTCTACATAATATCATAATAAACAACTTTTACATCAACACTTGTTCCGGAAAACCTACCGGAGTAAAGTTATTCCGCTGAACGTTGACACGTTGCGAAATATCGGTTTTTGATTTTCTAACAAAGTTTTGACACTAAACCTGTTCAAAAATTTGTCAAACTTCCATTGATGAACTCATAGAAAAATCGAATACTTTGTGTTTGGCCACAATCATATAAATATTCAATTTGACTGGAAGTAGTTACAACGCTGCATCACTACCAATGAGCGATCGCCGCCGAAGCAATAATCTATTGTTACCCACACAATCATTCGCGTATATGAGATGAAAAACGCCAGTTTCTGTTGAACTTGCATCGCAAGCATTTCGCAAAACGCCAAAGAGCTACTACGGTAAGTCACACGTTATTTTTGTTCGTATGAAGTAATAAAAATAAAAATTCTCAATATTCATATAAACTCTTGCCCTAAAGACGATAAATCTTCCTTTTCAATTACATGAGATTTTGCCACTTTTTATACTCAATATTACGGCAATGAGATGTAGGGAAGGTCGGGGCGAACCGAGGTACTAAGGCAAAATAGAGTACCTCAAAAATTTTGTAAAAATCTTTTTTTGAAATGATCAAAAAGGTCTTCTTACATCATTCCTGGTTTTAGAAATTTGTTTTATTTTATAACTAAGTTGAACAAAATTATTGATGTCAATAACTCCAAATGTTATTATAATTTTACTTTTCATATCCAATAAAATTATTACTTTTTTTTTATGGCAACTAAAAATCTTTGTTTTTTAGTTCCAATACGAATAAATACAGAAGTTTCATCGTATTCAAGTCTCACAATGTTTGGGCGTAGCTGCAGTACCCCGCTTTGCCCCGCGTTCCCCTACATATTCTCAATAAAATTTTGCAATAAAAGTAATAAAAGTCAGAAAATTCAGAACGGGCATAGTAGGATGGTCTTATATTTTTCGTTAGACGATAAACTAGAAATCTAGGGGAGGCTGGAAAAAAAATCGTTTATTAACGGACACCCTGGTGGATATACTCGATTGCGTTTCGATTTTTGATTTTTATCGAAAACTCGAGTCGTGATTCATGAAAAAAAAATTATTCCAACTCGCTCTCTGTACAGGCTAGGTTAAAACTTTGTTTTATGAATTTTCTATGAAAAGAACTATGGAGAATAAACGAGAGGTATCAAAAGAAAGGGAAGCGGAGGTGGAGAGGAGGCGGGTGGCACGGGAGCTCCGGCATAAGGAGCGAGATGAAATAGAGAGAAGACAAAAGGAAGAGGAGAAAGAAAAAAGAGGAGAGAGAGAGAAAAGGTCGCGAGCAGACGCGAGACAAGAAAGAGGTGAAAAGTAAGTTTTGAATAATGCAATAATTGAACAGTTTTGTCACCAATGATTTAACGAAAAGAATTCGACAAATGACAAGAAAAAAACTGGAGTTACAGAAAAGTACATGTACTCGATTACAACATTAGAGTAAACCTCCTAAATAATATGCTTGTCTTCTTTTTTTTTAGTCGCACTATGGGTAGGTCGGGCAAAACTGGGTACTTCGGGAGAGCATGAAGAGAAAAACTAATTTGATCAAAAACGATGTTCCAAGTCTTTTTCGATCATTTCTAAACAAATCAAAATTTTGTTTCGTGATGACCCTGTCATTTTGCTCCTGTCCTATCCTGATTTCTATCCTGTTTTGCCCCGCCTTCCCCTATATTAAATTCTTTTTCCAAAAAGGGACATTCACTCGATCATTACTATTATATATTATTGTCGTTCTCGTTACAGCAATGTATTCTTTTTAATGGCATACACTGAGTATGTGTTTTTTTATAACTATAAGTGCATATCACTTATCGCTTGACCTCCGATGTAATAATTGTCGTGATTGTCGTGATCGTGAGTTCCGATTCTTCTAGTTCATTGCATGAGTCATTTTCTTTAGGTGCAGATATTATGTGTAATACATGATTGAGAGGATGCATGCATGACGCGATTTAACAAGGGTGTTGTTTAATTGTTTACTAGATATCGATGGTCTAAAAACCGCCGCGGCGATTACAAGAAAGGGGGTGGCGCGAAAGGCGCCAAAGACGCCAAAGGCACCAAAGGCACCAAAGGCAACGGCGGCGGGGGGGAGTCAGCCCGACCCCAATTTTATGGCCTTGCTGGAGCGCGGGGGGGGGGGGGGGGGGGAGGCGCAGGTTTTTTTTATGTGCTGCCAAAAAAATAAAAAAATTAAAAATTAGCCCTGCGTACGTCTTAATTCAACAAACTGCACCTTTAATTATTTTCTTGCAGCGCCGGATGGTTACAGTCCAGTCATATTAGCAATCCGCTTTGCTTCGGTGGGAGATAGGTTGGGCGATTTTTTCACAAGCTCATTTCACCCCCACGAACACACCCCTAAGTCGTCTTTTGAGACTAGGCCCGGGTTGAGCGTCAAATAATTGTTAAACATTGTTATTTAGAATTGTCTTTCATCAATTCGCAGGTTTTGGTCGATTGTTCAAGGTTCACCGGTATTCGTATTATGTATCGTCGTTATATTCGCATACGAGTTACACGTCGTCCACTCGTGTCTTTGTATTCTGTCGATGGCGTTATTAAAATGTCTTGTTCTCTCATTTTCGTGTACACTTGTTTCAGCAACCGATTTTACCTGTCCGGTGCCAAACGCTAACTGAAACTAAACATCTTGCTGACCCAGCAATAGCCTGGTAATGCCGAGTTCGGTTTTTACACTGTTTATGTCCACACAATCGCTCTTGTAAATGTGACAATAGAAATCATTGTAAAATTTTCCATAATAGAGCACAATTGATGAATGTTATATGCGGGTTTGATAGCGTATGTCAAATTTTAACGTCGGCTGCGTGTCAAAGTATGCACAAATGCATTGAAGTATTGCTGCAGAAGGGCTTGGCTGTACAGCTTTTCAAAGTACGTGCCTCAGCCTTACTGGAGATTCCGACTTTACAAAAAAAGTTTTGAGACGATATTTTCACAGTGAGAGCTGACTGAAACATTAAGTTTGAATCGAAGGCCTATTCAAGAACCATCGAAGTTCTAGGTCATGTGTTCGAATTGTGGCGAAAGAACGAGTCACAGCAGCATATGGCTTTATATAAACACTAATCCTATTACATCAGGAGGAATGGAATCCCTTATCCAGGCAGTATCCGTGGGAGAGTATAGTTCCACGAGAATGTTGCGGATTGAGACCAACATACAAATTGGAATACGGTCCATATCTGTTCATCGATGTAGACATATTGACTGTAGACAGTTCTTTCTCCAACAAAAGGAGATTTCTGCTGTATTCTCTGTGCAGGTACCGCGATTTTTTTTTCGGTGGTTCCGTAGCAAGCCCTCGCCAATTCTCTTTCTCACCACATTCAATGATATTTTTAATAGTTTCGCGTGGCATATTTTGGCATGATACGCAAATTCGTTTCTGCCCGTACCCTTCTTCTTCACCCTGCAGTGAAGTTGAGCAGCTAGCCAAAGCATGCACATTTTTTCTACATATTGCACAACTATGTGCACCGGAAGGTGAATCTCCGTTTTTGCACACCGGACATTCGATTCGGGATACACTGCTTGTGACTGATTTTTCTTCTCCGTATGTTGGTTGTAAAGCCTCATTTCGAGTAAATTCTTCATTTTCATTATTCTCTTCTGTGGTATCATTCATCTTTTCGACTTGATTACAGTAACTCGGAGGAAAATTTTCCTTATCTGCTATTCTGTTCAACACGGAATCTTTTGCTCTTGCCAGTTTTACGCGACCATCGATGTAATCCAGATGTTTCATCACGAATAGATCAGCTCTTATTGGGAGATTCTGGGTTGAAAAGAGTTGGGTTTTAATTATGTTGTGATTTGCTTCCACCGCTGCACTCGAAGCAGGCCTCCTGCCGTAACCGAATTTTTCCACACAAACACAAGACCAAAGCGCATACCATTTCATGTCACGCAATATGCGATGGACTAACCCCGGAAAATAGTGTGCATTTTCCCGGTCTCCGGTGTCGTCAATTTTTTTGATCAAGTTTTCGTGTATATTTTCAGCCCAGATCTGCCAACGATTTTTATCACTAGACACTCCGAGGTCCACATTGCCTTTCTCCTCGAGAATCGACTGGTTGTATCCATTTTCCTGGGGTTCGATGTTCGTAAGGATCATTTTCATTTTAATTTTCTGCTTTTCGCACAACGTGGATTCTCCGTTGACGAGGTTTCCTTCGGTTTCGCTTTTGGCGATAGTGATTATCGCGGTCAGAATTGCTTCAGCTTGATCCAACGAGGTAGCCAAGATCAGTTGACCCAAACAAGCTAAATAAAATTCCTTCACACGTCGATTTTGCGAACTTAGGAAGTTAGAGTAGCCCTTGATGAAATGAGCCACGTCGATGCGTATGTAGCACGACTGAGTATGCTCACCCCAAAGGCTTTCTGCATAGTTGTCTATAGTCTTGCAGGTGGTAAATGTTTGGACCAAGGCAGACAACAAGGCAATTGACGAATCGCAAGTAACTTCTTTAGGTATTGGGGCTCCTGTCCGAATCCATTCGGACAGCCAAAATTTTATGGAGTTCGTCGTCTGCGATTCCGTGAGCATTTGAGCTAAAGATATTTTCTCATGTGCAGGGTTATTCATGACTATCAAGTATAGATATATGTGTTTAGATAGGGTCTTGGATGGCTTTGGGATTTTACGAACTACTGTCCCAATAGCGTCTATAGCCAGAGATGAATTTTCTTGAATGCAGTATTGTCTGTACAAGTTAGGCTGGTGATTAGTCCAATAATGCACGAAGAATGGACTCAGACCGATACCGTGGATGGAATTTCGGTAACTACTGGCCTGCTGCGCGTACTCAAGTGATACTATCGGGTTCGTATCAAAGCATTAAGCGTCTATGTATTCTTTTTTAGCAGCCCTGAGTGTTTTGGCAGCATACAAGTGCGGAGGTTCAGCATCGTGGACGCTCATCAATTCTTTAGCCCGATCACTTCTGTAAATTTCAGCTGCCATGTTTCTTTCACATAGTACTCGTCCAATCTCTTCTCGTTCAGGATTTCGCAGAGAACGTTTCCGACAAATGCTGGATCCTTTGGTCATTTCGCAGTGCATCAAATTGACCGGCATTTCGGGGTTGTAGTCGAGAATTTTACCATCAATAATGGACCCACAAGCACATTTTCCGGTCACTTCGATTGTACCGCCGTATATTTTGTTCCGCTTGAATTGATAGCCACATGTGATTTTATTCGCTTCCCATAACTTTTCAGTTATGACACGCTGCCATTTACCAGGTTCCAATACGAAATATTTTCTAAATGGAATATGTTTTCTGGTTCTCTCTGATCTGTTATATTGTTTGCAAGTGATCAAACTATCTAATTCCAACTTCGAAAAAGTGATATCTACTGTGGTAGTATTACAGATACTACTCTCATTCAAAACTGTGGATGCATCGCTTTCTCCGATAAAACTTGTCGCCCTCGTGCTTTCATCGGTGACATTTGAAGAGTGTTTGGGCGTACTTGTATTGTTACCTAGAAATAATTGATGCGTGAAATTGATTAAAAATGAATATAATCTTCGAAATAAAATCTGATTGAATTCCAGAGACCGGCAGAAAGTTCGGGTACACCTGTCGAAATTTCTTGCCGCACTAAAAGTTAGATAGCGGACACAAAAAAAAAAAGATATCAACTTCAATATTAATATTCGCCTCAACTGACGATGATTCTCCGAGTTCTATTCCATAAATTGTGATGATTATATTCCGAAAAAGTTATATAATAATTGTTACAACAATTTTGGTAAAAAGTCTGAAAAAAATCCCAATTGATCGGAAATAAAATCATGAACAAATTTTCTCTGTTGATGAATTGTCTTAAACCCCATGATTTTCAAATGGAGCCCCTCCAATTATCAGAGACCTGAATAAAACTGTGACAAAAAATTCCGGAACAATTTCTGAAAAAATTCCAGCCATCCTAGTGTGAACCCATGCTACTTTTCACCCCTTTGATATTTTCTCCTAAGCTCCATAGTTCTTCAATTACGCTGCAATTTATAAAACTTGTCTTTTTGCGCCAAAAATGGAATAACTGCGCAAAAAAAATTCACAGGAAACTTGAAAAAAAAATTCAAATAAAGCACTTGACACCCCCTTTTAATTTTTCGAAAACAAAGTTGACAAAAATTTTTTCCACGGATATGCGGCCAATTTCCGGAGAGCGAAATACTTCTAAAAAAAGACATATTGAAAAATTTGTACCGGGACCAAAAAAATCATAAATTTAAAAAAACAATACAGAAATGAAGCTGAATCCATCCTCTTCAAAACACCGCTTGAAACTTCCGATTAACTTTTTTTTTAGAGTCCGCTATCTAACTTTTAGTGCGGCAAGAAATTTCGACAGGTGTACCCAAATTTTCTGCCGGTAGTGTATGTGGGTGAACCTGGCACTCATTGTTCTTGAATTTGAAAAATTTTTAATAGTTCTGCGGTTTTCAATAGATAAAAAGAATGGTTTCGTCCACTTGCCGCAAAAGTCAGCGATAGGAAAATATGCGGTGCCAACTTTCCGTGGCACCTTATTTTGGGAAAAAAAATTCCGTTTGTACAGATCGATAATTGTCAAAGAGTTCTACAGTTTTGATCATTTCGAAATGTCCACGAACTTGGCTTCAGCATTTTCGAAATGTTCAAACATGATAATTGTGCTGAGTTGTGGTTATCGATCTGTGCAAAGAAAATTTTTTTTTTCCGAAATGAGGTACCACGGTATGCTGGCCCCGCATATTTTTCTATCGTCGACTTTTGGAACAAATCGACAGAACCATTTTAGTTATTTATTGAGAACTGTAAAACTATCCAGATGCAAACGAAACTGTCAGAAATTTTTCGAAATTCTGAAAAAGCGGTATAAGTTCACACACATATTGAGTACGACTCGTCAAGTGATTCAGGGAAGTACAGAATTATTTTCAAACATGAAGTTCAGAAATTTAACTTACCTGGAGGATCAAATATACCGTATCTATTTTTTTTTGCAATTGTGTACAGAGCACCTGGTGATATAAATTGTCCACTTTCTTTAGTGATTTCCTGCGCAATTTCAGTCCACTTGACACAATTCTTAGATATCACTTGATAATTTACAATAATGTCTTTTTCATGATTCAGGAGCGCGGTTTTTATTAATTGTTTGTTGTGCACGGGCGGCCGACCACGCTTAGGACACGCGTTATCAACTTTACGTTGCTTACCCATCATGAGTTGTAAAATCGGCAAGAGAAAGAAAAACCGCAATTTACTGCGATATTATTCACGTACAGAGAATATCGAACACCCAACGCGTTGGTTATAAGAATCGTGATTCAATGAGCAAGAACTTCGTCAAGTGATTCCATAGCGTTCCAGATCAACTACATTGTAGTATATCGTAAGAAATGGCGCGAGCGGTAAAATTCGAGGCAATAATTAATAGTTGGTGAAAGATTAAAGTGGGTTTAAAATGTAGTGAACGGGCGAAATGAACGAAGTAATCGAACTCGAACAATAAGAATAAAGATCCATAGCAATAAGAATTGCTGGATAGAGAAATATTGCATCAAGTAAATAAATGCGAATGCGAATAAATTCTTGTATTTCCAAAATGCTACGTAGTGTCAGAAGTCAGACTTAACGGGCACCAGTAATATGAAATTCTCGAAATGTATTTTTTTTTTTGCATTTTCCGATAGCTTACACTTTTACAAATTACATACTGAAATTTTAAGTATATATGTATCCTGAAAAGTTTTTGAGCTATAGTTACAAACTATTTGCAGTTTAGGACTATGAAATTAGTATTGAAAACTTTAAACGCGTTTGTCTCAAAACTACATTTTTCAAATTTGTTGCAGTTGTAACTCGGAAACAAATTATTTGATCGACCTGGACTTTTTCTCTTTTTTTTTTTGTACTTCATTCTCTATACAATGACCCTCCAGTTCTTTGATCGCACGAAAATTTTAATTTGGACCAGCCAAAAACTCTTTCCGAGCGAAATTTTGACTTTTTTTCGAAGCTCTGCTATTTCTTCGGATTCAAATTTTTATTCTATTCTGGGTGAATTTATGAAAAATATATTCTAGTTTACCGCCTTTGTTTGAGTCTAGGCACTGTGAGGTGCGCAATCACTGCAGCAGTGGGGCACCTTTATTTAGTCACTTAGGAGATGTACAATAACTTTCGAATTATTCAAAAATGTTGTTCGAAACAAATTTGTCTTTGTATTTGAAATGTGTAGAAATATAGCCTCAACATTTTTGAGAAATCGCTTCATCTGATTTCTCTGGGAAACTTTCCAAAAATCACCTATTTTTGAGACGCTCACAATGTATTTTTTCCCCCATCAAAACCGTAAGGGTGCAAAAATCGCAACTTACCTGGTCGAGTAGTGCATAATTCGTGCATAATTTGGGTATTTTTTGATTCCGGCTCGCTTCATGTTCTAAGGCCCTATCTTCGACCCACCCAACCAGGGAATCGAAAAAAACCGAAATGATTTTTTTTCATCAAAACCGTAAGGGTGCAAAAATCGCAACTTACCTGGTCGAGTAGTGCATAATTCGTGCATAATTTGGGTATTTTTTGATTCCGGCTCGCTTCATGTTCTAAGGCCCTATCTTCGACCCACCCAACCAGAGAATCGAAAAAAACCGAAATGATTTTTTTTCATCAAAACCGTAGGGGTGCAAAAATCGCAACTTACCTGGTCGAATAGTGCATAATTAGTGCATAATTTGGGTATTTTTCCTCCCCAAATTCGTGCGTAATTAACCCCTGGGGGGGCTAGGCATCCGTACAGTCAGCCCCCCCACCGGAAATGAATTTTTTCTCTCAAACGGAAGTAGTGCAAAATTTTTTTTTTTCGAAAGTCGAAAGTGCATAATTAGTGCTTTATTTCAGATTTTTGGTGGTTTTTTATACGATAGTGGGGGGGCTAGGTGAACGGAGGTCCACATACAGTACCATGGACCATGGACGTATAAAATATCCCACAAAAGGCACCTACGGTGCAAAAAAGTTCGCCAAGTACATCAAATGTTCAACAGTAATTAACATCAGAATATGTATATCTAATGATTAATTAGAAGAATTCATGAATAATAGGAAAAAAAGAATCCAAATCAATTACTGTGCCAAGTACATGGAACTTTGCTACACGAATAAAAATTCTCGAGAAGATTGGGATGAAAATAAAACATCCCTAATAATTAATTAAAAGATGACGAAATTGGAAAGCAATTGATGAAAATCAATTCAATGAATCAAAAAACAATAAAAATCGAAAAAATAAATTAAATTAAAAAGAAAATTAAAAAAAAAAATTGGAGGTGGTAGTTCTTGGCGGGCTAATGTTATATTGTCCTGCGAGAATTCTGAATTTTTTCTTCGAAAAAGCCCGCCAAGAACTACCAAAGCCAATTTTTTTTTTTATATTTTCTCTTCAATTTAATTTATTTTTTCGATTTTTATTGTTTTTTGATTCATTGAATTGATTTTCATCGATTGCTTTCCAATTTCGTCATCTTTTAATTAATTATTAGGGATGTTTTACTTTCATCCCAATCTTCTCGAGAATTTCTATTCGTGTAGCAAAGTTCCATGTACTTGGCACAGTAATTGATTTGGATTCTTTTTTGCCTATTGTTTATGAATTCTTTTAATTAATTATTAGATAGACATATTCTGATGTTAATTACTGTTGAACATTTGATGTACTTGGCGAACTTTTTTGCACCGTAGGTGCCTTTTGTGGGATTTCATAACTTTTTGTATTTTGTCAGGCCTGAATGAAAGCTCGCCCCAGATAGCGATTAGATTCCGCATTTGCTGTCATATTGTTGATATGTGTGTTGTTCAATAAAACGACAATCCTCATTGCGCTTTCGAGCACTCGGTAAAGTGCCTGCTCGTTTGAATGTACCTCGCGCTAAACTTTACCGAGTCTCCGAATTGAGTGATCATCACACTTGTGTTTTACGGTTATCAAATGATTATGGAGCTCTACGAGTTTGCTGCGACAGTTAAAAATTTCGTGAGTCAATTTTATATAATTCATGTATTAGGTCTTATGTCAGAAATGCATTGGCGGCTGCTCAACTTTAACAGGGTCCATAGTATTTCAATTCGCTGTTCGTATTTGTGGAATGGCAACTGCTAAACGATAACGAAGTCCGTAGTTTTTCAGTTCGCTGTTCGTATTTGTGGAGTTATATTCTTGGCACTGGGTGCAGTGTTCTCCGATTATTATTTCACCCGTATGAATGGTAAACTTTTAGCTGTGGCTCATTAGGGGTGCTCCATTATCATGGTTTCAAAAACTGCATCTTTGATCGGAGAGTCGCGTCTGAAAAGCATTGAAAACTCGAAGCTGTAGATCCTCATCAAATAGTCGAATAACATCTGTTGATTCGTGGATTTACAAATTGATGATATAATTAAGGATGCATAACCTGTAGCTATCAGCTGTTCCATCCTTCATAGTTATTCCCCCCCCTATCGTGTACAACTATAACCCTGCATGCAGCCCTCCTCCTTTTTCATCCGGGCTTGGGACCGGCAATGGCGGAGTTACTGACATGCAGGCGTTATAGTTGCATTGATGGTATATCGTTTTTTCCATTTCATAAACCCATTCTATTGCGAGTTCCATTAACCTCTTCGCTTGTCTCATCTCTTATGCGATAGGTGGAAAACTTTGATTATATACGAAGAGTAATATTTAGATTGTTGGGCTATCAATCGGCTCATCTACTGTTTGCTGGCAGTTTTGCATCCATTGATTTCCTTAGTCGATTAAGGGTGCCCGGCGTGTCTTTGAAGAGGACGAGTATTGCACTTCGGTCTGCCAGCTATATTTGTGCGGCCATAAACCCTGCTTGCAGCTTATCTCCGTTCTCGTCCGGGCCTGTGACCGGCGATGGTAAAGTTACTGATGTGCAGGGATTATGGATGCGCTTCTATGGCATTTGCCTAATTCTTTTTTCATACTTATTTTTATATTTTATCGACATGTCTTATACCGCATTTAAATTTGGCGCAAGAAGAATATGTATCCGTCCTTTGCATTTCTTGGCCAGGTTTGCTTCCTGATATTGTCGTTATTAGCGTTCACCCAGGCGAACATCCCTTCTCGTAGCATGCTTGTATAATGTCCGTCCGTTATGTTGCGGCCATGGTGGAAAATCGCAATATCTACTTTGTAACTTTTTGCGCAGATCATAATTTTCTCCGTGGGTACTGCTTTTATGCAGTAATTGTTCGATTTCATAACTTCTCCGTTTTCTACCGAAAATAGCATCAGCTGAATAATTAAACAGCTGTTTGATGATGATATTTCAGTTTTCGCGCACATTTCTTTCGATTTGCGAGTATCGCACGATCCTTTTACCGTTTTCCAGTGCGATAGATTATCGTTGAATATGTCCGATAACCTTGGTGTTTTTTTGCAAGGTTTAGGCAGTGCCAATGACAATATTGTGCTGCATTCGATTGAGGTATTAGTATAACCGCAATTTTTGCAGATCAGTTTTATCGTCAGCTGATGCTCAACAATCGTGCTAAGGTCATTGTGATTGGAAATTAGACCGGTTAAAGAATTCGGACGCGTTTTGCCGCTCATTCGCAGTAAACTGTTCACCCGCAAGTCTTCTAGCGGTAAATACATTCACCGGGTCTTCTGAGTAATCATAATCATTAATTAACGTTCTCGAAACATCATCTGTTTCATTTTGACGCAATAAATGGTCTCTGAGTGTTTTGCAGTGTAATATACACTGGATTGTTGCGTTAGCGTAACAAGATACGTGATTAACATTTTGTAAGCCTTTTATTCGCCATGAATTAGCCGCAGTTTCTTCGGCTGGTGCCTGACATGTGACGACATCTTTCGGTATCGACCATCTGCAGTCAGGTATCTTCTTTGCTCTCATCGACGTGAGAGACATTGGCATCAGATCTGGACGATACATTTTCCTCATTCTATTATATTCTGAAATGGCTGATCCATTCGCTAATACGGAGTGAGGATCGTAATTGATCAGATGCAGACCTTCTAGTGTGGTTACTCGCGAAAGAGCAACGTAAACTTGTCCACGCGCAAATACGGTATTGCCTGCGTCAATTACGGCGTTCTTTAAACTCAGGCCCTGACTTTTATAAATTGTCATACCGTAACTGAGGCAAATAGGTAATTGTTTTCGGATGACGTAAGCGCCTTCCATCACCTCAAATTTCACATCAACGCGCTCCAAAACATGTACGACGCCTGTAGCTAAGACAATCTGCACTGTTTCTACGTCGCCGGTATCAGCAGCTCGGGATATTGCCGTTATTGTACCAATAGTGCCGTTTACGAGGCCTAACGTAACATCAATGTTCCGTCTAATCATTATTTTCGAGCCAATTTTTACAATAATTATTCTTGATAGACCCGCAGTTCGTGAACTGTCTTCGTCATCCGTGGTCAACATTTTCTGAACTTTTTTTTTGAAGTACGGTGGACAATCAACCGTATCATGAGCCAATAATTGTATCTCGTCGGTCTGAATCTTGCTCAGCATTGCTTAATTGAGAACATCACACATGCGACACGTAGGAAGTAAACAGACTGTGTCAATAGGTATATTGTTTATATAATTGCAAAGTTCTCGTATTCTGTCTCTGAACTCATTTGCTTTAAATGTGATTTTCCTCGATGACAATATTTTCGTGTCCGAATCAGTGACGATCCCAAGGCGTATTCTTGCGAGTATCTCGCGATACGTTTGATCGTTTTTTTGTCTCATATTGATAGTGAGTTCATCGTATGTGAATAAATTACGCCTCAGATCCACACTACCTATTGCGCCTATTAGTTTTTCTACTTCGGAGTTCGATAATTTTGTGAACGAGGGTCCCT
Source organism: Athalia rosae (assembly GCF_917208135.1). Taxonomy (NCBI): domain Eukaryota; kingdom Metazoa; phylum Arthropoda; class Insecta; order Hymenoptera; family Athaliidae; genus Athalia; species Athalia rosae. The sequence goes on along the minus strand of NC_064032.1, from coordinate 9,056,636 downwards.
TGTGAACAGGCGGGAGTTGTAGCAAATCTCCGAAAAGGAGGATGTGCTTATTACCAAACCAGCCATCTTTACAGTCTGCGGTATTGAAGATTTCGACTAATCTAAGATGTATGATATGAACGTAACGTTAGAAATCATCGAAACTTCGTCTATCACTATCAGGGCAACGTTTCTCAGTTGGTCCCGTATGGTTTTGAGGACCGCGTCTGACAACGGTTTGTATTTTGGAGTACGGCCGTGTTCAACTGGCAATTGAAATAGCCTGTGAACAGTCAAGCCGTCAACATTAAATGCTGCTATTCCGGTTGGAGCTGTTATCGCAGTATCTTTACTAGCATGCTGCTTGATCCAACATCTGATAGTTTTCATGAGAAAGCTTTTACCAGTTCCACCTTCTCCACTGACGAAAAGTCGTAAGGTTTGGTTCGAACTCACCGCTTTGATAACCTGATCGAAAACTCTTTTCTGATCCATATTCAGCCTGCTTATCATTTCTGAAACGTCTAATACGGTTTCGACTTTTTTAGCTGCGTCTTTGAATTCCTTCATCGCACCTTCAGCCTCGATAGGTACGCAACCGAGTGGTACAGTATCGCTATTTTGTGAATTATCATTGTCGTTTGCGTTATCTGCGATTTTTCTTTCAATCATTTCCTTAGCATATTCCATACCTTTTTGTATTTCGGTTATGTGTTCATGATATTCCAATGCTTGTGCAAGTTCTGATTGCATTGACTGAAATGACTCAGCATAAGTGTCGTATCCGTTACGGAGTTCGTCTACTTCTCTCCATGGTTGAAAGAGTAGCAGCAAGGCGTAAAAATAACGTTCCGGTTGAATATTGACGTTATTTTCATAGTGATTTACAAGGCATGGACGCTTACGCTTCTTTAGGTATAGCGACTTGCCCATTGAATAATATTCTACATCTTTACTTGTTGGTTTTACCTTCGTTGTATCGTACTATTGTACGAAGTCGTATAAATTGGTAGATTTCAATTCCTGTGGTCGTGCAGGATAATGCGTATCGACTAACGAATCGCAAAATATTTCAGTGGAATCGGCCTCCAAGGCTTCGATTTCCTTGCGAGATTTTACTTTTCTATTTCTGATCATTTTCACGCCTATCCACCTGATGGTAGTTTCCGGATCTGTGCCGTACAATGGGATCCCGAATAGAGTATCTGCGGCTTCAAGAGCTCCACACTCTCTATGATTCAACATGCGCGAGGCAAAATTCCATAAACGACTACACAAAGATTTCGTGGAATTCACGTCTGCGAAACTTGTGTCTGAGTTGCTTTTTTCGGGCTTAGCGACGTATTTAGTGACGTACCGATTCAGGAGTGTAGTTTTTTCTCCAATGAACTGAATGTCCATATTCCCTTCCCAGGCCGTAAGAATTGCCGAGTTGTAGTCGTTTATATTGCCTTCCTTTTCTGAGCGGGGCAGGTCGTACAATCTGCTTTTAGACTAAAGCGTTCGCCTGCCAGCGATCGAAATGGCCACGTCTCGCATAACGAAATTATTCGTGATTGTTCGAGAAAACCCGAAACGACAGACTTTTCCAGATTTCCCATTTTTGTTCGCTTCACTTCGCAAACAATAGGAATTATGGGTATGCCGTTGATGCGTATTAACACGACGATAGAGGTTTGGTGAAACATCTTTAGATGGTATCCTGCAAGTAGCATATTCAAGAATAAAGTTTGCTATTTCTTGATTGGAAGATGTTCCAAGAATCGGAGATAATATTTTTAATTTTTTAGCATTCACAATTTGATCCAGATCATTAAATGAAAATGCTGCGTTCCTCTACCTTGGTATTCTCTCCCCCACAAGAAATGCGTTACCTTTCCAATGGGATTATCTGGAGAACATATGAAATCGAGCATAGCCTTGAACTTATTGTCGATAAATTTGGATGCGGACACTGGATCAGAGGCCACCAACTGACCAGGTGACATATTTACGGCGGAGGGACCTCCGACTTCGCGTAGATATTCTGTCATATCCGACCACAACCATTCGCTTGGACCTAATGTGAGGAATCATGTCGCCAGTCCGTAATTATATCATACAGGATACGTCATTTCTTGGCCGACTCCAATATTGCTCCGTATTACGGAGTCTTGCAAATACAGCATTTAAATTTCCCTTCAACTCTTCCTTGGAAAGTTTACTCAGATAACTTGCCGCAGTAAATCGCTCCCTTGGATTAATAATATTCAGTTTGTAATAAATACCACCGTTTAATTGTCTGTTGTTAGCATCGTTTAATAGATAGAAAAGGTATTGTTGATCGGTTCTGGATTGTGGATGCTTTGACATAAGTCTCGATTTGATGAATTCGAAATGAGTTATGCTTTTGGGTCTATCTTCGTGCTGTCCGTTACAACCTTAAGGATACAAATGCGGGAAACATTGCAAATCTAGTGTTTTTCCACGGTTGTCTAATGGCACGTCGTGTATTTTCAACATTTGATAGAGGTTAGTCGCCGTTTCATTTTCTTTTTTTTCGTACATCGGATATATGGTATATTGTTCGTACAGCGCATCCGATGCCGCAGCCTGAGTAAGTAATGCTGCGCGCTCATCAGCTTTTCCATCATCGTGAGTCTCGTTTTGTTCGACTAAAGGATCGTCTTTGTGATCATAAACTGATTCTGTATTTTGGTTGTCTTGTATTTGGAATTCTACGTCTTTCATGTGAGCCAGCAAAAGATCGGCTGATGCTGGCAGCTCGATCTTTGAATATTGTGGGTTATTTTTTTTGAGCCAGACTAACGCTTCCCACACTTTATTCATATCGACTAGTTGTTCCCAAACCAATTTTGATTTTGTTGGGATACCACGAACCAGGATGTAGAATTCGTGGTCTAGATCAATCGGATCCGTTTCACGGCAGACTTTTTTCAAAGTTTCTTCAACGGGAAGGGGCAAATGAAATGTTCTGCCCTTGACTTCTTGCACCGTCTCTCTATGGAGTAGATGTTTTTTTGCAACGGTGCCCATTCTTTCAATAGTTTGGAATGCCTTTGCTCTTTGAATCAAGATTCGCTCGTAATCATTCAAGCGCGATATAACTTCGGGTACCGACTCGGTAGCAAGTTTATTCAGTACGCATTTTGGTGGCATAATGTCTTGACGAAGCTTCGGGAGACAGTAATTACAAACATAATCGCAATCGTTACCTCGAGCTGCGACGTGTTGCATCAGTTCTGCCCAAAGTAGACTAGTTATAGGTTTCCTGAATTTCTGCACGTTCGTGACTTTTCTTTGGAAACAAAGTTTTTCACAGGATACACATACGTACCGTGGAGTATCCGTAGATCGCTTTGTTAATGTTCTGAACGCGATCGCGTGCTTAGATATTATCTTTTCTTCGTTGAGATCTATTTCTTGCGTAACATTACTGGCGAGAGTATTTGCTTTGTGTTGGGCAAGTTCTGATGTTTCTTTCAATTTCGTTATGTCGCCATCTTCTAGAGCTTTGTCTATAGTGAGTATTTTTTCAAAACAGTTCACTGTCTTGCATACTAACCGCTGTATGTATCGCACCGAAGGAAAATGTGGTGCTAATATCTGGACAGGTAAAAAGATTGATTTGCAGCTGGCAGTATCCATGTAACACACTTGTGAATGACCTAGCTTGATGTCTATGTATTTTATAGTACAATCCAATCGCCCAATGAATTTATTCATATTTTTCAACGAGCAATTCAATATGATTTGTATAAAACTGAGGTATTTATTCAGCTGATGTATGTCTTGGGTTTTGCACATGTCACCGCAGAGCCAACTTTTATTCATGCATTTTGATTTTTTTCGTTGGCTCAGCCAATGGCAAGATGTTTACTGCTTGCCCTGTTCGGTTGATTATGATCGCGTCTGATGAGTGAACACTCTTGTATGCGGCTTCTGCAAAATAGGGTTCACCGGAAGCAATGTGTTTAGATGGACCACATAAAGCATCTAGCTCATCCTCAATTCTGTAATCACGACATTCGGCAGCTTTTGTTGACTATATTTGTGCCTGCTTCTTAACGGCCATTAATTTTTTTTTTAACGCTATGATACATTCTCTTTCACGGAGACACCATTTTACTATAGATTCTGCTTTTGATCTGCTCTCGGTTCTGCGTTTTTTACTGATTTTTGGTAATATCTTTGTAACATATTTCTCTTTACATTGCCTGACTGCCATCGAATTAGCCGCGCGGATATGTCGATATTTTGTAATGATTCTGCTGGCGGCACTCGTTTTTTGTCGTACGTCATCATTTCTCTTAGTTAGTTTGTCATTAAATTCATTGTACTGCTTTTGCGAACGCTGAGGATCGCAACGGCGTGAATAATTGGCTCGCAATCACGCGCGTTTTCCGTCCATTTGGGCAGCATGCCGCTTGAGATGCCGTTCACGTTCTTTTTCTATTTAGGACAAATGTCGTTTACGTTTCAGACTTCGCTGATTATTATTGTCAAGCAGATATCTATATGTTTTTCTAGCACGGCGTGTTTCTTCATTACAGAGATAAAGTTTTCGTTGTCGAGCTCTGCGCTTCGTGACATTTAGGGCGTAACGTTCTCGCTGCCGAGCCCGCTGCGCTTCGATATTCATATGATAACATTTTTTGTGTTGTTCTCTACGTTTTCGAACAACTGAGATACGCGCGGAAAGGATGGTTTGTATGTACGTTGCGATCATGTAACCGATCATCCACGACCGACAATGTACGTCCGGATGTGTTGCTGTCACGTGGTTCCACTGGGGGCTTTGCTGAGGTTATATCCTTCTGAATCGATTCCCATGACTTGTCATCATCTTTTTTAATATTATTGTCATCATTATTATTATTCATATCCTTGTGCGGTGGATGCGACATTTTCGTTAACAGAGGGTTATTTCTGACTTGTGCTACCTTGTGCAACGTATTTCTCTTTTAATTTTGTTGTGTACGTTGTCCCGCGACAATGTCGCCAGGTGCCTGACGTTTTCTGGAGGAACCATTATATTTCGAAGCGGTAGCCTTTTGCTTGTTAACGCATGGAAAGTTTCCTATGACGTTGCTTTCTAATATTTTTATCAGATGTGTTCGCATCTGAGAAATATCATAATTTTTTTGTGATGGATTATGACCGTTGATAAGCGATATTGCGAATGCAATAGCAAAGACTCCAAATAGCAAAGACTCCACAGTCGGACCCATTACTTTGCTGTTGAACTTGTGGGAATTTGATACGTTGCCTCTGGAACTGATAAAAAGGAAGCAGTTTTCTTAAGTATATCTCATGGTGCTCATGAAGAGTCTTACTATTTAATGAGTCGTATATGCATAGCGATTCGCCGTCGAAATAACTGCATACCCAGTGCCCGTCTAGTCCTGTATTACCGCCGTGCAGTATTTGAACATGCTTTTCATTCGGAGAAACCGGCCTAATTGTGTTTGGCATTTGAACTCGCCACGTTCCTTAAGGCGAAAATGTTGAATATTTTTCAATTAAGTGATCCAAGTGATCCATACGTACGTCAGTCAACGACCCACCAGATGTTATTATATCTTCGGACGTAGCATCCAACTTCGGTGTGAGACGAAACACGCTTTTACGATTTTCAAGTGCTATCTTCTCTCTATTTTTATTAGCAGATGAAACTTGTGTTGTGAGACAAATCTCATCACTAACTAGCTGATTGTCGTCACGATGAGACAAGAGAAGAACAGTTCCTTTGACTGCTGAAACACTATTCGTTCCGTCTGTACATGAACACGGTTGGATTTCATTATTTTTGAATAATTTTAGCAAATGTGCCCGCATAAGGGTCGCATGATATGTGAGCTGGTTAGGTTTTTCCCCATTTAGAATGGAAGTAGCAAAAGCGATTGCAAATACTTCACAATCAGACCCATTGTGCTGCCGCTGAACTGTAGGAAATTTTACGGGATTCTGTGAGAAGTTGTAAAAGGGAAACAACGCCCTCAAGTATATTTCATGGTCCTTGTGGAGCACCTCTGAATTTAAAGAATCGTAAATGAATATCGATTTTGTATCGTAGTAGCTACAAACCCAGTGTTTAGCTTCTTGCGTACCACTATGCAAAATTTGTACATGCTTGACGCTTGGCGAAACAGGTTCTATTGTATTAGGCATTCGTACCCGCCATGTCTCCTGAGGTGCATATTCTGAACATTTTTTCAGAAGCAATGAGAAATGATCTATGTGATCATCATAAAGCCATTCGCCAGATTGGATTATATTCAGTAACGTGTCATTAACAATTGGTATCTGCAGACTGATCATGATTGCGAGTTGACCAATAGTTAGATTAGTTCAAAGTCCTCTATCTCTTCGTTATGCGCGTGAAGCAGCAATGTGTTGTGCGAATAGCAACAACTAATCTGATTACATGAAGTAGCAGATTATGGCGCTTAAAGCAGCCTGATTTAAAAATCGTGAGATTTCTAGAGATAGATGACGTTCTATCCTACCTAACCTATCTATCCTTACTCACCTATTTGCCTATATACCCACTGGACCTAGCCTAGCTATTCCCTCACTATTGCAGATGCACTTTTCACAATATAAAGCCTGTGGGTGGGTTATACTGTTACGACTCCGTCTCCGAAAACTATTCCTTAGCTGTAATTGTTGTCGTCCATTACAGGACTTGAAAGAACTTAGATCAACTGTCACTAGACTTCGCGTTTGCTTTACACTGACAAAACCAGCATCATTCGAACTGTGTAGCTCACTATGGCTCAGTAGGTTTTATTCTTTCGCTGGATTCGCGGCGGCCTGAAAGTGGTTGTCCTCAAAAAATTTTAAAGCAGCTGCCTGTTGCTGATCATTAATCGTGTATGAATAGGCTTTAAATGCTTCCTGATCAGTTATGATTGATAGGTATGTAAGGCGAGTATTCTTGTAATGCTAATGTGCATTCACGTTTTCGACAATATTAAGTTGCCGGCTCTTGTTTGTACCCAGTTGAGTTCGGTATGGAAATATACAGAGGGAAAAAGCTGGTTATAGGCTGTTGAAGTGCGACACCAGAACTGAAACTAACATTGATGTCTTTTGTTTCGAATACCCATATATTACCATTCGTTGCGATCGCTGCTACGTCAAATAGATCATCAATTATTCTAATGCTTGTCATGTGCAGCTATTACTTTGGGACGCAGTACTCCGCTCACATAACACACTTATACCGCGCGTTTCGCGTGAAAGTGGCCGCGATCAGAGGATGCGTCGAAATATTCGAATTTCTCAGTCTCCAAGCGAGCCCGAGCCTTGTTATTGCTGGAGTCAGCGTAGCCACCGGCGTAGGCAGATTGTTGTGAGATGTTGCCTATGGAGGCTCATCTACTGCCAAATGTTCTGCCGAATCAGCCCTCGCGGGTGACATCCCACAACAAGTCGCTTACGCCGGTGACTACGGTATCTCCGGCAAGGCTCGTGCTCGCTCGTGGACTGCGATATTCGAATCTTTGACGCAAGCGTGGATCGCGGCCACTTTGACGAGACGCGCACGGTGATCGTCGACATTGGCTAGTGGTGGATGTTGTTTTTTATTGTCGTTAACATGAATTACGTAAACAAACGCTTCCGCACGAATTTCACACTTTTCTTTCGATACCCCTTCGTCACAACGTTGATCGATGCGCCGGTTGTTGCGTGGGGCATTGGCATGCATGCTCATTTGTTCCAGTGCGTCGGCATCTGAGGAAAATGCTTGCGAGTCGATAAAATAGGTTCCCTAGGTGACTACAAGACAGCGTCTAGCCATCGATGATGTATCGTTAATTCAATGGATCATCGACTATTTCGTTCAGCAACAGCTTTGATCAGCGCATACGTTTATGGCAGAGCTCGTGTTGTGTGAGGGGCCGGGAAAAAGACCGTCTTTTTCCACGTAGCTTGAGGTAGACTCTGAATTTTACGGCGGCCCTTTGTTTGGGGGTACAGGAACTTTTGATTTGCTGGTATGGGGACGGGAACCAGTTTTTCCATCGTTATCGGTATGCTAGGAAGAGAGAGGATGGTGTTAGGCGTTACGGATTCGTACGGCGAGTCTGAAGAGTGATAATGAATATCGTACTTGAATCACAAGAAATCGTTGGTCCGACGGCCTGGACTCGATTTCGCAGAGTTTATCCGAAATAGATTTACGTTTAGAAGGTTCGTTCACCTTTTGATTCGCTACCGTTCTCGTTGCCGGGTAGTATCGTGCTGAGAAAGGTGTTTTTCGTGGGTGATGTGCCACGAATGAAACTGGTCTCTTTCGGGTGAGGTGAGAGTAAGCTCCGGATTTGTCAGCATTAGTTTGCTCGGAATTGGTCTTTGGGGAGAGGCTCTTGGTTTGTTGCAATAGATCAGGTTCAGACGAATCGTTCTACATCTGTACGCTATTGGGAAAAAGGAAGGTGTTGGTTATGATTTGAACTATGAGGAAAAGAGTTAGTCATACGACTGACTCATGTACACTTTTTGAGTTCTTTGACATTGATGTGCTGATAGGAAATGGTCACATGGTAGTTGTGATGAATCGATGGAGTAAGTACTAGTGCAAGACAAAGGTCGTAGTTGGCTTACCGACAACTCCCTAGTGCATGGTCGAGATTTTATCTTGCGGCCGACCTTGTTCAATGTACAGTTTCTTTGTTTTGCAGAGTCTTCCGCCGTTCCGGGTTCTTGTATCTTTGTTGAGCGGGTGGGATTGAAGAAGAGCTTTGCGTACGTTACGTTTCTGGAGAGGTACCTTCCTTCCCGGATTTGCATAGGTGGTGCCAATGGATTTGTGGGTGTCGGTACTCCTATGGAAGTAGGATCCTTTGGTATGCTTGGGGTTGGAAGGAAGGTGTCAACAGTATTGATACAGTACGGCAGGTACGTCATAAAAGCATGAATTATGGTTGACTTACGATGAACTCCGGAGGGAATAGGTTGGGTTTTGTAGACTGCGATGTGTAACGACGAGAATCACCGGCGGAAGACTTCCGTGTTAGCAAGTCTTCCTACCTCCAATTCTGTTACAGCTTTCAGAACCGAGTAGGATTGTAAAGGAACACGCAAGTTTGTGGCGTGCCAGAAGGGAAAGCGTCCTTTTGTAATATCCAGGTGGTGGTGTTGGACCATTCTACGTTGAACTTTCCCTGTGGGATTAGGAACCTTTGATTCGTAACACCGGAATGTGAGCTGCTGTATTTTTCGATATCGTTGTGCTTGGGAATTGGGGGAAGATGTTAGTTGTTCTGATTCGATACGGTGGGTACGTTAGAAATGCAAAGTTTGTGATCGACTCGCACCAATGATGTTTGTTACTCACGTGATTGCCTTGCGGATACGACGACCTTGAACACCCTGCGTATTGAATTCAATACGTCTGCATCGCGATGCATTAGAAACTTTATTACGCTTTCGCTGCCGATTACCGTTCACTTACGAGCTGTCACCTCATAACCTTACAAGTAGTCGACCTTCTGACGAGTGAACTTCCGACGTTTCAATTACGGATGAGGTGGATAAACGAGCTGCGCTTATTTAGGTTCATTTGCGAAACTGAAAGGTCTGTCACGGGGCCATGTGCCGTACAACCATACGTCCTACGTTCCAGCGATCACGAATCTATCACTGTCACTTTACGGCCGCCATGATGGCCTTTCCAACAGACGATGGACATCTCACCTCCATTAGTTCTGTAGATCCCTCACGCAGCCAGCGCGGTGATCGGTATCCGATCAAAACGCTGCCTTCCTGGGGGTTTACGAATAGGACTCGTTGTGTGGTTGCAAACTCGGAACGCTGACACTAACTGCTAGACGGCAGAAAGTAGAACCTTTCCCACTTGCGACAGTTCCTACTTTGCGGTTTCCCTTATGTATCACATTTATGTGAAAAGGTTTCTCATTAGCAAAAATATGAGCGGATGTACGATGATGACGACGATGGTGAATCTGATGAAATGAGTCTGCCGGTGATCAAAGATTATCAGATCTCAATTCTCCGACCACCAATTCCATTGAATTCGGGCTCAAATGAAAGTTTCACTTCACATTATATCGCAAAAGTGTATTCAAATTCACCAGAAAGCTAATGATTTAGGAAAATACTTAATAAAACAGTCGGCGCTACGGCGCTTTTCCTATCCCCTACCGGTATAGATACTCGGTAGTCCGCGCGTCCTTTTTCTTTTGAATGTACTTGGCGCGAGACTCTACCGAGTCTTGATCTAGATCTGTAAATGGTTTCGGACTTCGATACTAGGTCGATTTGTTCGTCTTGAACACTTCTTTTCGATGTATATTTCATCGATTGTCTACGGATTTTCCGATGTCAGTTTCGAAAATTTAAAAATCAAAAAACTGAATTTTCGTAAAGTATGGCATTTTTGAGTGCTTCAAAAAAAATCTCGAACAGTCTTCTCACCGATTTCGAATTTTCGTGACCATCTGGATCCTAGGCAAAATTTCTCACGATTTCTGGCAGAATGTTCAATTTCAATTTCTCAAAATTCTTCTCACGGAACCCGAATTGGAACTTCTGCCAATAATTGTGAAGAATCCGGCCCAGGATGCAAGCACTCAAAAATGCCATACTTTACGAAAATTCAGTTTTTCGATTTTGGAATTCTCGAAAGTGACTCCGGAAAATTGGTAGACAATCGATAAAATATACATCGAAAAGGAGTGTTCAAGACGAACAAATCGACCTAGTATCGAAGTCCGATACCATTTACAGATCTAGATACAATAGACCGTTCAACATATAGTCGCGCGCAACAATTTTTTGTTTTTTGAAAACCGGTAAAGGAATTCGGGCTTACGAAAAATTATGAAAAATTTTTTTTCTCACCTATCCTGAGTTAGTTGAATGTCAGAAAAGAGGATGGATCGGAACAAAAATGGTGAGGGATGGAGGCTTGTCGAGTTTGCGTGGAATTCCCCATTATTCTGCATATACTACACGCACTGAGGTATTTACCTTCGAAATGAATAATTTTTGCACTAATGTGATATTTTATTGTTTACAAAGATAACGAACTGAGACGCAGTAAGGGGCCGTGCCGCTCATATGCGGAGGCGGCGGTCGGGGTAGCGGCCCCCTCCACCCCGCCACAGGAGCAGGCTGTGGTGCCGCCACAGCGAAACGTACATAACAGATCTTCAATGTTCATACACACATTATACTTTCATACCGAATTCAAATCAACACTTCAATCATGAATTCGTTTTCGAAAGGATGCTGCATTTTTTTTCTGAAAAATTGTTGCAGTTCTCCCTATGATGATTTCTATCACAGTCAACTTGTCGGTTTGATCGCCACACAATATACATCTATGACCACACATAAAATTCATCTATTTTCGGAAAAACAGTTATATCCACACCAATACACTTTTTTCTTGAGTCTGATTTTTCGCATGAAAAGTTTTGCTATTTCTTATCACTCAACTTTGACACAAATTTATGTAAAGGAGAAGGTGAGCCATTTTTTTTTCAAATGATCGATCAGGACTATAACCATTCCTGTTGATTCTGAAATCAGTTTTTCTACATATCCGATTTTAAAGAAATATAAATGGTGATAACTTTCAATGTGAGTATGATTCTAATTATGAATTAGAAATCGTCTTCGTTTACTTCAAATACAAATTGGAGGAAAAATTTTCGTCATACTTGAGTTTCAGAAAGCTCGGGCTTTCGCTAAGTACTCCGTATTGCCTCGCCTTTCCCTTTATACTGTAACGTGGCGTTCGATGGTCTCTACCTAGCTTATAAGAAATAGAATTATTTAATATTAAATAAATAAAATTAATTTCATAAAGTTGTATGGGTCATCATCCGTGAGGGGACATTCATTTGTTTTGAGAAAAAGATGCCCCGTAGGAACCGTGATGGCTATGAAAGATTAAATATTAAATACTTCGGTCCAATTCGCGACTGATAGAGGGCCAAAACAAAGTAGGTCACTCGTTAGGGAAGACCTTTTAAGATAATTTAATAAACTGCATGATTTCCCATGTGAATCGTGCTCTACCCCATCAAGAGTGGTTAGTCTCCGACTTTCCACACGACAGTTTTTAATCTACAAGTTGGTTGACCAGCATCGCGGATCGTACTTCGGTCTTTCTGCCTGTCTCGGCTTCCCATTTTACTTGTTCGCATTTTCTGGATTTTGTCTGTTCCGGCATCGCGGATCGTACCTCGGACTTTCTGCCTGTCCGGCTTACACAATCCATATTTCTGAGTAGAGTCCTATAAATAGAGTCTTTAACTTCAAGTTTATAATCGCGATCAAGAGGTTTGATTAAAAATCCCTCAATCGGTAAGAAAGGGGTATAGCCACAAACAAGGGTGATTAACAGCATAGCGGACCGAGCTTCGGCCTTTCTGTCTGTCTAGTTTTTCCCCTTCACCTAGATTAATAAATCTTAGGAGATAAATCCAAATATTGTTTTCGAAATATTCCGGTTCCTGTAAAGAATATTCTTCTTATAGTGTTCAAATTTAGTTATTGTTCCTTGATAAAAATGAATGTACTTGTTCAATCCTTTCCTCCTACGTGTTCTTGGTTCCTAATTTATTCGGTCCACCCAGGATGTATTTCCAAACGCCCTCAGATACAGAGTTTTCGTTTTATTAAATTTCATTAATCGTTGAAACGATTTGGCGCCCGACGTATAAAGTAAAAAAGTCTAAGCTCAATGATCGGAGCGTAGCAATACATGATCAAGCGTATCAACAAATCGAATGTGGTACGAATAGTCCTGAGCCATATTTCACAAATCTCATATATCATAACAAGCATTCCATTAGAAAAACTAGTTCAAGTCAATAGAACTATCAAAATTGGAAAGATACAGTGCGAATGAAAGTTTCTGATTTCAGTGCTATCTCTACATCAAATTATAGCTCATGATCATTATTATTCACAGATCACCCCGGAAGACGTTATGCAAGAGATGGTGGCGCTGAGGGCTGCAGTAGCAAAACTGCAGCGGCAACAGCAGCCACCGCAGCCCGCTGCCGCTACCGCTGCGGACAACGCGGACACAGGGGCCCGGCCGGAGGTCCAGCCGAAACACGAGCCCGAGCCGGCACGGGCGAAGCCGAGCAAGCGAGGAAGGAGGCAGAATGAACGCCGCCGCCAAGGGGGCAATCGGGCACCCGACATCTACTATTATCACTACCGTTAGTAATATTAGTAGATGGCGGGCCGGCGACGCTGCCCCCAAGAAATGGAAATATAGAATAAAAAAATGAATATCTTTTAAAAATATATACTGCTTGTATAAGTTTTTTTTCTTTCACCACAAAGATGGTGCGACAGTAGTTCCAATGCAACTGATGTCTGAATTATGGATTCCGATCGTTGTCTTGTTGTGAATAGTAGTAAACGTTAGTAGTTTAAGCCATTTATAATTCCGTTGCAATTTGTGAGTTCGCACTTTCGAAAGATCATCTTATTGTCAATTTTTCAAGTACATAATTGTAGAGGAAAAAACTCGTAATTTTGGTCACCGGTTTCATTGAGCAACTGTCAGTAAGGTCACAGATGTAGTGCGGTGATTTCGATTGATAACAGGGTTCACTCTTGATGGTTCACAGATTTGTCTCTCGCTGGGGCACTCATTTGTATCACCTATTGAATGATAGAAATGAAAACCTTGTCCGAACGTTAGAACCATAGATATAGTATCTATGAAGAAATATATGTATACTGAACAGAACCTGCCTATGGGCCGTGTATTATGTTCCACTACCGTCATAGATGTGTTCAATATATCTATGTTACTACTAACAATAAGCTGTACACCTTTGAAATATGAGGTATCTTCGAGAGGAGGCAGATGTTTTCATAATTTTTATACTTGGGGTCTAGTGAACCCTTTTACATTATTCGAGTATAACGTTTTAGAAAAGCGAAAACTCAGATCAATCATATATCTGTGATGAAATTAATACTAGAAAATGTGCTTTTTTAACTTATATCGTATTTCTGGGTTTGAAGGCTAAAATTTCCAGACATATTTTTTCTCAATTACGAATCGATAAGCCTATCATATATGGATTCGGGTTGCCCCTAAAAAAAACGGATATTCTTCTTTTTGCGTCTCCTATGGAAATGTATCACACATGTTTTGAGAGCCTCCTCCGAAGATCAGCTCAAACAGATAATTTTTAGGGGTCACTCAGGATTTGAACACAATTCACAAAATCGTACAAAATTGAATTTTTTTTCGGTTTCTTCACTCAATCTTCTATTGCATCCTATGTTAAAAAGTATAGAGATACCGCAAATATCCAGTAGATATTTTGGATCCTAAGTCGGATTGTTTCCGAATGACCTTTGAATTTAAATACTAACGAACTTTCAATTCTTTGTCTTGAAGTTGATATATTAAAGAACAGAAAAATAGATATATATCTATTACGAAAGTGAATAACGGACATTGAAAAATTTCCCAAAATTTTTCAACCAAATTAGGTTCGATATACCTATGGTATTATCATGTGTTGTTGAATTTTTCTTCCATGATTCTGCAACTTTTGTTTCACACATTTTCCGAAAAAATCCTCAGGTTTTGCGGGTCAACTGTATCATAGCCTGTATCTAACGTTACAAATTTATGGATACCGTTTATAACATGGCTGATTTCGCTCGTCACATATTTGTCGGTCAAGTTGAAAAGTTACGTTTAATTATTATATCGATATTCGGAAGGCCTAGAGAGGGATTACTGATACTTTTTACGAATTGACCAAATGTACGATAATTACGAACGGGAGAAAGGCGCGATTTCACACGGAGCGCTTTTCCGTGGCTACCCTACGGTAACAGGCGAATAAATTTCACAAACTTGGCGGGAACGTAACGGAATCAAATATTTAACGTGGGGGTAACAACTTACTCAAAGAAATTGCGAATCCATGTGGTAAAACATATTACAAAAGTCATCAAATTATAATCAAAATACCCTACAGCATCACCAGATATCACTGAGGCTTACTCAAGGTATTACTTAATTACTCAATTACGCTGAAGGAGGACTGGGAATGAATCTAAGTCACAACGAGAGCGGTACGGTAGAGTAAAGAAATCGAGAAAGGAAGATCTCAACGGGTTCGGAAGGATCTAACTAGACGTCCTGTCTGTCTGACGATATGTCGTAGAGTAGAACGAATTGAGCACCGATGTCCAGGATCTTCTTTCTCGGAAATGGTACGGATTGGCGTTTCCCTCTCTTAATTGGGCCACATTGGTGTAGGGCGCAATTCTTCGGATGACAATCGAATTTGCCTATTCGGCGCCTCTCCTTTCCTGTGACGTCACCATCCATGCTTCCTCGTTGGCCGCGCTCGTTTTTGAATACTAACCGGTTGGTTGCGTTCGGAAGGCCATACAAGGCTGCGTCGACTCAGGAACTTGGAGTCCTCGTCGTCAAGAACAACATCTCTATCCTATGTCGTCTCGGGAGTCCGAATGTAGCCTGGGCTCACCTGTGCCTCGGCTCCTACATGTCCTTTTAGGCAGAACGTCATCTCGGGAGGTTACCAAGTTTTACCCGGTGACGGGATCAGTTCCGGAACGGTAAATGTTGGTTTGGTCTGGCTCCTGGCCAGTAAATTACGGGACGGGAGGTGACACTACTCGATCCATGCCACCCTATACGCCGCCTTCCGTAGCATCCATTCGTCGATAGCAGAGCGTCTTACGCACCTATCCTTCAACGGGAGATCGTAGACAGGTCGTCTCGCGGTTCTATACGCCGGTAGCGATTTGAGAGATCGGAAGGCGAAAGATGTTGGCGATGCCATCAGCTGATTGTCCGGTCCACAGCTAGAGAGTCCACATCGATGTTTTGATTGGCACGGATGACGTCAGAGTTGTATCCTTTGAGGAAAGGGCCCGGGAGGTCGTCGTAGGTCGTCCTTGACTCAACTCGTCGGAATTTTCCCCAGGTCACAGAAGAGAATGTTCGGAACAACAACGAAAATCAGCTTAACATACGGAATATCTCTCATTTCAACTTAGTCTTGGTGATTCTTTTTGGTGTGCTGTTGCTTTCTATCATATTGACGAAAAACGGAAGGAAGCTTTTTGGGAGATTTGGGTGCCGTAGTAACGAGGCTGGAAACGCCACGTTACAGTATTCAACAGCACCTCTTTTACTCACAACAGACGCCTAAACGATAGCTTTCGGAGCTGTTCTAGAGCAAATAGAAGATGATGACACGAAATCAGTTGGTTTTTTCTCAAGGAAACTCAGTGATACCGAAATCAGATACTCCACATATAATCGGGAGCTTCTGGGAATTTTTGCTGCTGTTTAACACTTCTAACACCTTTTTGAGTGTCGCCAATTCATTATTAAGACAGATCATAAACCATTGATCCATGCTTTCCAACAAAAACTGGCGAAAGCATCTGATCGACAATTAAGGCAGCTGGATCATATATCTTCATTTTCTGCCGATATTATCTATGTGAAAGGTGGGGAGAACATAGTAGCGGATGCTCTCTCCAGAATCAGCACCATGAACATGATTAACATGCCGACACCATTGAGTTCTTTCCCCACTCTACAAGCACAGGAGCTTGATGACGAATTGCAAGATCTGAATGAAAACAATTCATCACTCCAACTGCGGAAGCTCACAGTGTAGCCAGATATTAGCATTTATTGCGACATTTCATCGGGAATCCTTTGACCATTTATTCTAGCTACACTTCGTCAAAAAGCCTTCAATAGCGTCCATGGCTTGGCTCGTCCCAATAGAAAAACTAATTCTCATCACCTTGAACAAAAGTTCATCTGGCCTAGCATCAAACGAGATGCTCTTTTTGATCATTGGAACTCACAGTTCAGAGCACCCCTGACGATCACCACAGACCAAGCTTCTCAATTCGAATCTGAGCTTTTTTAAGCTCTTACCAACTCCTCTGGAGCTAACAGAGTTGGAACAACGCCATATCACCCCAAATTAAATGGCATGATAGAACGTAGGCATCGCACCCTCAAAGCAGTTTATTGAAGTCTTGGCATGACATATGGTCAATAGTTTTACTTGGCCTTCGGACTAGTTTCAAAGAAGATCTTCAAGCAACACCGGCAGATCTACTGTTTGTCACCAGTCTGAGAATACCAGGCAAATTTTTCATCCATCAAGATCTCCCCGCTGATCCAAAAATGTTTCTTCTATTTACTCCAGAACAGCTCCAAGAGCTATCGTTAAGGCGTCTGTTGTGAGTATAAGAGGTGCTGTTGAAGACAAATAAGCTGTTTATGTGATAGAGGCCAAGCTCTGCTTACAGGTTTCGAATGTTTTTTCACTTTCGGAGGTCCAGATGATTTTAGTTCTGTCGTTCTTCTTTTGGAAATTCTTCTTATATGCATTGAGTAGTATTTGGTGTGTAGCTGCATAAGAAAGAACATCACAATAATAATTAATCATTTCCAAAAACTGTCGTAGTTCTATAACTGTCTCTGGTTCAGGAAAGTTAATGACTTGATCTGCTCGTTCAATTGAGGTGATAACCCTTGTAGTCAATTACACAGCCCAAGAAAGTGACTTCGGGTACTCCAAGTACACTTTTCTCGACGTTAATGGTGAGAGACTGCTGTGGTCTCAGGAACCAGGGTACCAGAAGGCAACTGGAATGCGAAACAGCCGAACTATGGATGACCTGGTCAGTCGGTGGCGATGGGGAACCCGGCTGGTCTAAAAACTTCGGCCCAGGGGGACCAAGGCCCCGACCGCGGACAAACTCCTCAAGCCAAGGCGGAAGCTATGGTGCCGAGGGCTGAATGGCACTGAGGTTAAGTGTCACAAACGACGCCCCGGGGTACCAGGCTCCCCCCCCTTCATTGTATCCAGCCTTGCCACGGCAATGCAGGCTCTGCAGGGGTGGACCACCCTTTTTGCATACTCGTATGATCAGGTATGAAACTATTGAAAAATAATCAGAAAGCTAATAGCTCTAGCACCAATAGTGTCGGAGCTACCAAGGACCAGAGGGGCTGCCACTAAGGGGTACTCGAAGACCTCGGTCGGGACCACCTCGAGGACCCAAAAAAAAAAGAGGGAGGCCCAAAAACAGATCCGGGGCGGCGAAAAAGAGGGTGCGCAGGGCCAGGCTGACTGCCGTGACATCCTCAGACGTTACTTGGACTGCAAGTACGGCAAAAATCTGCCATGGGAGGCTTAGCACGTGGGCAACCTGAAAGCGGAGTGCGATAGAACAAGAGGCCAAGGCCTCTTCACAGCACTCCACTTGAGGCCTACTTGGCTTCCATGAGGGGCAGGAAAATCCTAATGCCAAAGAGCTATGGGAAGGCAGCTGAGGGCGGAAGGAGGGTGGCGATTACACTCTCGGACTACCTTGATACCACTCTGAGCTTAGGCAAGGACAGCCGAGAATCAGACAGAAATTCTATAGATATATCGAACTAGATCGGACAAGTTGCGAAAAGTCAGAGTCATATGGTAGTATGTCACGAAAGAAGAGCGTGTAGAGTATTTCAAGGTCTCTAACATACAATATTTCCAGCACAAGATTTATTACAACAGAGAGAACAACGATACAAAAGTGACTCAAAAATGACTTGTGGCAAAGAATACTAGATATATCGGAACGGGTATATTACTACGAAATCGTGGGATACTCGTTACCCTACGTCCTTCCCTTGGTCCTCCCCAGACGTACGCACGGAGTTGGTTGCCAGACGTGGATGCGTCGTTTCACCAATACTTCGATCACACAAATGAATCAAACGAACTAACCAAATCAAAGATACCAAATCAAAAATGAATCGAATTACTGAGATATGGGAGAACCAGGGGACGACGGAACTAACTCGGCTAGCTCAGATGCACTGAGAGAGTGGCAGAGGGGATGGGCGGGTAGGTGCTTAATGTTCTCAGGTCCACAGGTGGATTCAAATAAATAACTCAAACCGGAGTGTTCCTTTAGTGAGATCTCTCTCGTGTATTACAAAAGCAGTGGGTGAAGTTGACAGCGTATACAAAATTTGATGCTGAAAACGACAAAAATACTGGGACTTGGATCGTTTCTGGTATTCAAATTATTCTAAAAACTTCGTTGTTGCTACGTTTATCAATAATCATACAAGGTGGCTGGTTTTAAGTGAAATACCTCAATATCTAGAAAACTTTGCGGGATACGAAAAAATATTCCCCACAGAAGTTGTAGGGTCCAAAGGTGGCAAAAACTTGGTGTTTTTTGAAATTTTCCAAAACGATCTTGTCAAGGTCAAATCAAGGTCAACATGGTTTTTTTAAATGGAATGCCATATTTTTGTTCCGGGAATCAGATAGTGTGAAAAATTCCGCGTAAAACTTACATGAAACTTTTTTTTACGACTATCGCTTTGGTGCATGGACTTTCCTCTCCTTTGATTTGTGTTGAAATCTTCGTGTTCTAAATGAAAAGATAAGAACGACAATAACAACAACAGTAACAATAATTATGGCAACGAAAAGTTTCTTCATTAATCGATAATAATTAGCCTGATAGTTAGGATAGTTGCTCATTTTTTCCGACTTGGTATAAAATTTGAATTTGATTCGCTCGGTTTTCGATGAACTTCCCAACAGCTTTATGTTTTTGTCGTGACGCTCGTGCTTATTTAACACGTTGACTGCCACGCGTGTTTACAACAAAATCCCCGTCAGGCCACCGGCGCCACTGTAAGATGCGTGCTCTGCTACCGCATGTCTGTTTACATATCTTTCGGTACTCTCAGCCCGATATCTATTACGATCCTCATTTATCACGTTATTACTCTGCACGAGCAGTTGTAATCTTTGCCGTGTACTGAGTAGTACAACTAATATCTCTGCCCATAATTTTTCAATAGTGAAGAGAAAGATGAAAAAGTCAGTGTGCAGTGATTCATATCGCAGTGAAAGGAAGACTAGTCACGCTAGTTGCTCAAATTCGGATAGCAGCGATGAGGAAGTGATCAGATTGCCAAAAAGAAGAAAAGTAAATCGTATCATATCATCAGATTCTGATACGGATACGGATAAATGCAATCTTAGTGATAATGAATATTATGAAGATACTATTGACGAGATGTTACGAGATTTGGTCGTGGAAGAAGAAAGCAACGTTGATGATACTGAGGAAGCTCCAGTTCAACAAAGTGAATGGAGTGAATTTAGTGGTCGGCAAAAATCAATTTCTTTTCAAGAAACAGGCGGTCTGAATAAGCAATTACCTGACGATATAAATCCGTATGATGTGTTTACGTTGTTCGTCGATGACGAAATCATAAACTTGCTGGTATTAGAAACTAATAGATATGCACAACAAAAACTAAATGAATCGAGGCTGACTCCAGGTTCACGAATGCATAAATGGAAACCAACAAATCCTGAAGAAATAAAACAATTTTTGGGATTATTGTTGTGGATGGGACTTGTAAAAGTGAGCCCAATAGCCAATTATTGGGCCAAAAACGAATTGTACAATTTCCGGCTACCGCGTCAAATTATTTCACGAAACAGATTTGAACTATTATTCTGCAATTTTCATTTTGTCGATAATATGTCCATTGCCCGTGATGATCGGCTTGGTAAAATACTTCCATTTTTTAACAAATTGGTGGGAAAGTATCAGGAAACTTACACGCCTGGAGAAGACATTGTTATCGATGAAACGTTAATTCCATGGCGTGGAAGACTCATTTTCAAGCAATACATTCCAAATAAAGCGCACAAGTACGGAATCAAGTTATTCAAATTATGTTCAAGCGAAGGATACACATGGGCAATGAAAAGGTATTCTGGTAAATCAGCGGAAGGTATTAGAGAAACAGGATTGGCACACAATGTGTGTCTACAACTGGCAGAGAAACTTTTCGATCAAGGAAGAACATTGTATATTGACAATTTTTATACAAGCTATGAGTTAGCTATATCATGCCTAAGACGCAAGACTCATGTAGTTGGAACACTTAGACATAACAAGAAATCTATACCAAAAGATGTTCTTAATTGCAAACTAAGGGGAGAAATGGTAGCTAAAGAGGATGATAACGGGATTGTGGTACTCAAATGGAGAGACACACGTGACGTGAGAATATTATCTACGAAACACGCTCCTATCATGACACAAAGCACGAAAAACATTCATGCTGCTTCTTCAAGCCAGCAGCCATCCGCAAGACTCAAACCTCTGGCCGTCCTCGAATATAATAAGGGTAAATGTGGTATAGATTATTCAGACCAAATGGTTTCCTATGCTTCGACGATGAGGAAAGGAATCAAGTGGTATAGGAAGCTTGGTGTTGAACTTCTACTGGGGACGTCAATTGTAAACGCTTTGGTCGTTTACAAAATTGCGACAAAGAAAACTGTAAATATTAGACGATTCAGAGAACTGATTGCTGCAAAGTTACTAGGACTGAGTGAAGATTTAACACTGCCTTCTGTTCGACGAAATACGCATTGCATCGCCGTTCGCAGAAATAATTTGGGGAAAAGCCTTAGACGCGCATGCAAGCGGTGTTACGCAAATAAAAGAGAAGAACTGGAACGATCAAAGGCACGAGCAAATCTCAGAAAACCCACTACTTTTTGTCCAAGCTGCCCTGGTCAACCGCAACTTTGCAGTGAATGCTTCAATATTTTGCACTGTAAATAATTTTGTTAATAAACGATTTTTAAAAAAATTCAACAGTATTATTATCTCCTGTCATATATTTATCTAAATATGTTCGGAAATCCTTTGGAAGGAGTCACCCGAATACGGGTGACGTGGCCTGATGAGAACTTTTGCTGTCACCCGAATACGGGTGACACGGCAGTTAACGTGTTAATCAGTCTTCGAAGATGCCTCCACCTGAATCGATGCACGATCGCAATCTGCGTTTGAAGGAATCAATAGTTCTCCTCAATACTTCCTGTGCAATTTCGGCACACGCGATAATTATTCTTTCTCTAAGGTTGTCTACAGTTGTAGGCTTCATTGCATAAACAATACCTTTCAGGTAGCCCCACAAATAAAAATCTGGTGCCGTTAAATTCGGCGACCTTGTCGGCCAGCGAACAGGACCATTGCGGCCAGTCCAGCATTGTGGATATCGCAGATTTAAAAAATTAGTGACGATGCGGGCATAATGTGCACCCGCACCATCCTGTTGGATCCACAACTGGTTGTTAATCTCTGGATCGATTCCTTCTTGAAATCGTGGCAGCTCATTTTATGAGAAATCATGATAATTAGCGCCGTTGACGTTGCCTTCAAAAAAATGTGGTCCTATGAGATTGGCGTCGACAATTCCACACCATACGTTCAATTTCCAACGATGTTGGTTGTCAAGTTGTCAGACCCAGTGCGAATTCACGTCCGAGTAGTAGTGACAATTATGCCTATCTAATTCCCCGGTATTTTGGAATGTTGCTTCATCACTACATATTATGCGGTTACAAAACATCGGATCACAGCCCAATTGATCCTGAGCCCACCTACAAAATGCTACCCGCGCAACCTTATCATCATCAGTAAGTTTTTGGTGGAGTGAAATATGATAGGAATGGATATGGAATTTTTTCGATATTTGCCCAAATTTCCACCGTGAAATGTTTATTTCCCGTGTTATTTCGCGTTGACTGACGTGAGAATTCATTGCAACCATTCCCAGCACTGTGACTGTTAATGGGTCTTCATCGCGGTCTCTCTTAGATCGTTTTCTTTTGAGATCCCCACTGCGAGCTCTGTTCACTAGTGGAATTACCGTGGAAGGGTTAGGATGCCGCTGATTCGGGTGATCGTGTTCATATTGTCGCGCCGTAAGCCTTGTGCATCCGCGAGATGCACCGTAAGTCATAATAACATCAACTATTGTATTAGAGTTGCGATCTCCGTTATTGTCTGCCATTATTATTACTATTGTTGTTGATGTTGTTGTTGTTGTTGTTATTATCATTATTTTGAGTCATAGAACACAATCGCGCACAATTTTGATAGCTGCACTTATACTAAAGTTAATCCCGCCAGGCCAACAATTTTTCACACGCGATTTCGGTAAACTTATCCCCAAGAAATTCGTTCTGTGACTGACCTCTTATCAGCGTACTCGCATTGTTGAGTGACATTTGTGTCCTCTTCTAAAGTAGAGATAAATTTTATGCGGTGAAGGTGTTTGTTTACATTCTATTGAATGTAAGATTTTCTCATCAGTACGTTTTGTTACGGTTGTTGGCAAAACTTGGATTACAGATTGAGAAATACCGATAATTATTGTTAATATAAAACCGCCAGAAAAATTATATTCAAGTAGGTCAAGTTAACGAAAACAACTCTATAAGAAATGAATAAATAATGTGAAATTGTTCAAATGTGAAATTAGAAAAATGAAGATATTCAAAAATTGTTACGGAAAACAATGTTTTAATTCCAATTGTATTGAACCGAAAAATACTAGAACACAAATTTCATACCAAGTCGAAAAAAATGAGCAACTATCCTAACTATCAGGCTAATTATTATCGGTTGATGAAGAAACTTTTCGTTGCCATAATTATTGCTACTGTTGTTGTTATTGTCGTTCTTATCTTTCCATTTAAAACAGAAAGATTTCAACACCAATCAAAGGAGAGGAAAGTCCATGCACCAAAGCGATAGTCGTGGACGCGCTGACATTTCCACCTTTAATCAGCCGTTATCTCCGTTGGTTTTGATCCAATAAAAAAAAGTTTCATGTATGTTTTAAGCGAAATTTCCCACACTATCTGATTCTCGGAACAAAAATATGGCATTCCATTCAAAAAAAACAATGTTGACCTTGATTTGACCTAGACAAGGTCGTTTTGGAAAATTTGAAACAACACCAATTTTTTTCCCCTTTCGAACCCTACAACTTTTGTGGAAAATATTTCCTCGTATCTCGCAAAGTTTTCTACATATTGAGGTGTTTCACTTGAAACCAGCCACCCTGTATATATCACTAACTTAAATTTCACAAATTTATTTATCACAGTTACGGTTGTTTATTATTTATGTGAGGCTAGAATCACAATTAATTAGCAATAACGCAGTAGAAATTAGCTAAAGCTTGGTGAGGCACGTGCAAGCCATACGGTGGTGTAGCCAACATTTCAAAGTAGCTGCAAACAAGCCAAAAAGCACGAAATAATGAAACTGATAACTGCAGAATAAATGAAAATAAGCACTGGAACAGATTGAGAGGTTATTAGATTGAATTAGAGCGCGATTGATCAATTGAAGGTAGATTAGATGCGATTGATAAAGAGATTAGATAGATAGAATAGACTGCTAGACGCAATGATGAAAAAGATGATGATACCTGTAGCTCTGTTGTGTGGGGCCGGGGATAATAGGAAGGTTGCAATCACACCGGACTCCACAAGTTTATTTTATTCGTTTTTTTATTGATGCGAACTTTTAATGCTAATGGAAAATCGTGACGAAGAGTTTCTAACCAAGGGAAAAGGCGTGCGCCACCGTTGTAGGCCTTTCGAGAATCTTCGATCTCCCTTTTATCCCGAAAATCTCTCGCGGCTTGAGCTGCTGCTTCCGCGCTCGCCGCTTGTCGCTGCTGTCGCTCGATGGTGTCGGTAACGGTGGCGAGACCGCCACAGCTGCAGCGCCTGACCTGCCACCAAGTGGCGCGGCGAAGAAACCTCAAGCGGTTTTAATTGGTAAGATCGCTGTGCAGTGATCTGCTGCGCGAGCGATCAATGCGATGGCTGGGAGAGAGCGAGGGAGATTTAAACACAGCGGGATCAACAACAATTAGTGGTCAAGCAGTAAAATCATTAGCAGCGGTAAGCGTTGATTCATAACGACATTTAGCTCAGGATTTAAACTCGGTTAGATCGTTAGAGATGATTGAATTTGCTCGTTGACGGAGCTATTCTTGCGTCAAGCTGAATCACAACAATGGACGTCCTTGCGGGACAGCGGGACGTAGCGTGCCGCGACGCGGCGGTATATTACAGCGGTATTGACAAAATATAATACGGTGCCAACTTAGAACGAAACAAATCAAGCGATACAGGAAATGCGATAATTAATTACATGCAATGCTTGTCGAGTTTTCTCAGCGGAAGGCTGAATTGACGGCGGTAATAACTAACCGACCATAAATGTAGCTGATAGCGATTATCCGGCGGCAGCGAAAGGAACAGCGGTATCTTATTCCTGAATTAAGCGCGACTGCGCTCAGCCGCATCGGTATTACCCCTAGGAGGGTCAATCGTGACACTTTTTCATATAATGCTCTATCAGATAAAGCGATACAAGTAATAATTCGTCCAGCAACCAATACATCAGCCCCTACTGTACTCTACTGAAGCATGCGGTAAGGCTCTATCCCAAATAGCGTAAATATAAAAGATAATCAAAAAATACTACAAAAACATTCAACAAAATGAGCGGCGAAATAAGCTTAGGCAATCACGAAGTCGCTCCTCAGAGTCAAAGATCAATGAACCAAATCACGGGCCCTTAATTGGCCCGCTACACAACAGAATACTCTTTCGGAGAGGCTTCGGATTCCATGCAACAGAGCGTCAGACTTTACCTTGAATGCAGAGAGAAAGAAATGTAGACAGTGGTATTAGCGATGCACTTTTGCGGTATAATATGCGAAAATTCAGCGATAGACTGAGCGATGGGTAAAGCGGTAACGAAGAAATACGTCGATCTTCGTAGACGGCTGAACGCAGAAGAAGGAGGCGATCTTCGTCCTCGTAGTCGGTGGCTCTTCTTTGCCTCGTTCTCGTTAGGGAAGGAGGGGGGAGGGGGGGGGGGGGGGCGTCAATTGGGCAATACTATTGGTCTTTCAGCACACGTGATTTCTGCGTTAAGATTCGGGATGACTCGTCAGCAATCGGGAACTTAGGTGTTGGCGGCGAGCAGCGGGACATGTGCGGTACTGTACTCTCTTTTCCTTCTATGCGGCGAATCTGTGATTTAGTGCGGTAATTATTTTTTTTCCGGGCGGGAATTTCCTGCTGATCAGATGCGGTAAGGTGCGTTATTTGGGCCTCTTCCTGGTGCGGCAGCCTCTCGACCTTCCGGCCCTAGCTAGAAAAAAACCACAGGTGAAAGGTTCACCAGAAACCAACGATCAGCTGTAGCACAGGGAGGCCTGAGAATGTTGCGCTCATCCTCATCCTCCTCCAGACGTCGTGGGGTGCTACACTCACCCATCGACACGACGGTTACTCTCCTTTGGGCTGCGATACTGTCATAGGTCTTTCTGAGGGCCAATATGACGTCGGAACCGGAGACGAGAACACTAGGTGGTGTAGCTGATTTTCACCTCGAGAAAACTTCATTTCTTCCTCCGGGATTCAACTGCAGCGGGACCCTGTTGCCGTAGCGAGTAGCCTTATTTCCCACGCTACTTCGGGAATCAGTCATCTTGCGATATAGCGAGAATCAGCGGTAGTGGGTCGTATGCGGATCCTTTTACTCCGTCTGACTTTGATCCACAAATAATCAACAACCTTCTTATATATGGGATGCTGCCCTCGGATGCCTTTACAACGTAGCAATCCGGAGCTGCACATCCGGAAGGTTCGACGTAGCGGTAGATATCAGCGGCAAAAAACATAGCGGGAAGTCATGGCGCGGTACTGAGAGAATCACGGGTACGGTAGAGATGCCTTTATGGTGCGGTAGAGATGTCTTCGTTCAGTCGTAGTTACCGAGTTATGCAAACATAAATTACGAAGCGTATCAAAACTACGTTGACCCGCCTAATGAGTGTCATTCTGATTTCTCCCAGGGTTTTGTCGGTATTTCGGACGTCTTTCTGCCGTAATTTCGCTACCTGCTTCAATTAGGCAGCTACTGGGACGTTGAATCCCAAATGCAACGTCACAGTATACTAAAAATAGATAGAAATAAAGAAATAACTGACCTCTAACGATGTACAATATTTATGTCATATATTCATTCTTATTTTTCGATTTCACTCGAATGATCTTTATTCATTCATAATAGAAATGTTAATACATAATGAGAAACTTCACATAGATATATTGGTCATTGAATGGCGAGGAATCAATTAAATCGAACAGGGGCTTTCAAAGTATATATATAGAAGCTCACAGCATCTGATCAACTGATTCAAGCGGATCAAACGATTTGTTGCCATATTTTCATTTTAGCATTATCTGTCTACACAAAAAAAAAATGCCATGAGTATACCTTATATCTGATGATGCATCGCATTCCTCGTCATTCAGCAGAATAAAAAATGTACAGTAGATTTGTCATAACCTTGAATATTATTCGTTAAGGTAGTTGTTGTGAAATATCGACGTTCAAAAGTATAGCTCAGCTAATACAAGCATAACGTAGTTGGAGCGTTAGCCGACTATCGCCTTTTAAAAAAACTTATGTCAAAGTACCGTCGTACTTTTCAGACACACATCCTAATAGTATTCATACGTGTATTTACACATACATCTCCAAAACTCGAGAAATGATCGTGGCAACAACGTTGAATGTTACTGCGCGTCTTTCTCGCGTTTAGTATTTATTATTATTATTATTATAGTCGTAAGACATAACCAAACAAAAATTTCAAAGTATACAACACGTTATTAATTAAAAAATAAATCAATTGAAATGTCAGACTGTTTACGTCATAAAGGTAAATTTGCAAAAAAAAAAGTATTGGATAATAATGCAAATAAAGTGATAATTATGAAACGAGGAAAAGTGGAACGTAATGAAATAGCTAATCCTCATTTCAAAGTTGATGAAATTTGTCCTGGTAGACGTATGGTTGAGTTGCCGATTCTTGCAAAAAATTTGAAATGCAACAATTGTCAAGAATTACTGTCATCAAACAATATTGTCAACGAAAAACGTGTTGGACTTAACTCCATGCTAACAATTCTTTGTGACAAATGCTCTATTAATACGTTAGTCCCAACAGGGAAAATGCGCTCTTCAAATTCTAGAAAAAATAAATCAAACGTAAATACTAAAGCTATTTTGGGTAAGTAATTTAGATATTTACAATTAAAATAATCTCATCAATTCCATAATTGTTTCAAAATGTGATTATTTTGATTTTTTTCTCTAGGTACTGTACATGTTGGAATGGGATACACAGCATTAAATAAATTATTGGCTTGTTTAAATATTTCAACAATTTCATCAACATTATTCAAAAGATATGAGAGAGAAATTGGCCCAGCCCTGGAAGAAAGAGCTGAAGAAAGTTGTTAACAGGCTGCTGAAGAAGAACGTCAATTAGTTATAGATAATATTACAAATTGAAGAAAAGAACTGAAAGGAGTAATTTTTATTTTTTTAATATTTTTTTTCATCGACTATTACTCATAATTATAACGAAAATCATTGCTATTTTCTTTATTCAGTATGCATACGAAGGTGAAATTTTCAGTCATTATTAGATAAGAGTAGCCCAGCACTTACAAATCTTGAATAACTTTAAAAATTCATTCATCTTATTGGTTGAATTGTAAATAAGGCAAAGTATGTAAAAATTTTTTGTCAATTATTTGTTCTGTCTGAACTCATACTTTATTTTTTTTTTTTCTCTCAGCCCTCCAGAAATAGTGCAAGAAATTTATCCTTTTATGACTGATCTTCAATCTTCAAACGATAAAAATATATCGTCATTAGACTATAATAATAATACCACGATCATAATTCGGCGAAATTCGATTCAGCTGTAGGGCAAATAGTTAATATTATCCTCTCATATGATATGGGATGGAGCAAGCGTGGAACCGGTAGAAGCTACGGTAGCCTTAATAGTTATGCAAACTGTTATAGGGTTTTTGTCCGAAAAAATTTTAGACTTCTCGTCTCGCAATCGCAAGTGTCGACTATGTGATTTGGGTCATAAAAAAGATGACCATGACTGTCGGAAAAATTTTGAAGGTAGTGCAAAAGCAATGGAGCCAGATGTTGGTGCTCAATCACTCAATAATAGTACCATCCTTCAAAATGCTTCAGTCAGTGCTCGTGTACTTATAGGGGATGAAGATAGCTCAACTATAGCAAATGTACGTAGAAATAGAGAAGAAAAAATTTTCAAACTGGCAGATAAGAATCATTTGAACAAACATTTTGTAAATGAATTGTATAGATTACAAAAACAGTTTACGGAAATAAAACAAAGAAAAACAATTCCGCATCTCAAAAAATGCTTTGGTTATGCTGTGAGTCAAAATAAAGGTAATGCTGCTCAATTAGCTGATGCTTTACGTCAAATTCCGGATCATGCGTTTGGTAATCACGAAAACTGCGGTAAATGGTGTAGTCGAAAGTCGAATGATGATAAAAAACAAAAAATTTTACTAAAAGATGCAGCGTTGTACAATAAGTTGAAACAGATATTTATAAAATATGCAAACAATGCAGCTGAATTTTCGATTGCTGCTTCAAGCCAAGCAAACGAAAGTGTCAATAATATAATGGCTCACAAAGCACTGAAAAACCGCTGTTACAGTCTAAGTGAGTCTGCTGATTTTCGGTTGGCTAGTACAATTTGTACACAAAATTATTGTGATCGTCATCTATTAGATGTAATGTTGAAGCTGAATGTTTCCCCGAGTAAATTTACAGAATCATTCACAGTAAAAGCTGACAAAATGAAATCTCAAAGGGCAGAAAAATCAAAATTACCACAATCTAAAACTCGACGAAACATATTGAAACAAGAAAGAGAAAATTTGCGGAAAAAAAAGAAAATACCGAAGGAATGAATTATCAGTCCAATTGCGGATTCGATATAGACTCAGAAAAAACGAATTTTGCTTTGGAATCTCAATTTTTGCAAACGTTGCAATCTAATCAGCAAAATCTCGTTAATCAAGAAGACTTCAATATCGTTTATTTTGATTTCGAAACTTCAGGTTTTGAGAAAAATGCTGACGTATTACAGACTGCAGCCAAACTCAAAGATTATTCTTTCAGTGTTTACGCAATGCCGACAAAAAAAATTAATCCATCAGCATCTAAAGTAACGGGTCTTCATCAAGATTGTGTAACGCTTCATTTACGTGATAAAGAAGTTGAAGCGATAACGTTCAAAGATGCTCTGCTTTCCTTTCAAGAATTCTTGAATATTTCTTGTAAGCCATTTTTATTAGTTGCTCATAACG
The DNA here is from genome assembly GCF_917208135.1 of Athalia rosae. NCBI lineage: Eukaryota > Metazoa > Arthropoda > Insecta > Hymenoptera > Athaliidae > Athalia > Athalia rosae. Next base: position 9,026,484 of record NC_064032.1, on the reverse strand, counting down.
CTGCATTTGATACTGGACATTTGATTCGGGCTATCATTCAAAATTCAATGGTTGAAACATTTAAAAACGTCGTTGACTTCTCTGACACGTTATCAATATTGAAAAAGATATATCCTGAAAGACGAGGCCCTGGACTTTTTAAGCTAAGCAAGCTTGCTGAAGATTTATTACAGCAGAATGGAGATTTCCATGAATCCTTGGATGATGTACAAGTACTGCAACAGCTGTCTTCAAAATTTATTGGGTCGGAGAAATTGATTAATTCTCGAAAATCATATGTAGAATGCTTAGTAAATGAAGCTAAAAGTCAAAAAGCTGATATGTTAATGCCATCTTCGAAAATTTTGGAAGGAATCGTGTCCGATAATATGCTGGAAAAAATTGCAAACGCAGGAATAGATTTGATTATGATGTTAGCAGCAAGTGAGGACAAAGAAAACAAAAGATTAGTGCAATTACTCTCTGAGCTTAATGATTTAAATAAACCAAGGGTCACCAGAGATAAAAAAATCCCGAAAAAAATTAATGATTTTCTTGAAAACTATCAAGAATGCAATACCTAAATAAGTATTAATTGATATTTAAAATATTGTTCCATGATTAAATATATAAAATTCTATTATTTATCTACCTAATTTGCGATAATTCGTAAAAAATAAAAACTCAACTTTCATACTTTTTATTTTCAGTTAAAGTTAAAAATGAAAGTTTTATCATTAAATTTTATTGTGAAACTAAAATTATTATAAATTCCAATTAAATTGTTATAAATAAAATTTTATTTAACGTATTGTATTATTTAGTTATACCCGGGCGCTCAGTCCTCGAGGACCATTGTGCCCGAGCCCTTACGGGCAACCTACACTATGGGAATGGTAGTTAGGTTGGCAGCCCTGGCAAAGAGCAGGAGCCTACCTACTCCTATTCCCTCTTGACCCACTTCGCCGGTGAAGTTAGGTCCGAAGGCCTCCGTACGGGGGCCCACTAGACCCCTACACCGCTCTAAGAGGTGTTGTGGTGTTTTCGCTTCTTCGCCACACCTGGGACAGCTCGCCTCTTCCCTGAGTCCAAGGTGGACGAGGTGTTCGCCTGTGTACCAGTGGCCCGTGATAAGCCCTGTTACGCTTCCCAGTTCGGTTCTGCTTAGTTTAATCAGCTCCTCACCGAGCCCGCTCGAGGGTCCTTTAAACAGGCCCCTCGTGTGTAGCATGCCCGGTGCATTGCCCAAAAGCTCTGCGAACTTATCCCTAGCAATCCTCTTTGCTAGTTTTTTGACATGTTCCGTAGGGACCCCGATTTGGCAGCCCCTGTCTGGGCCATGTCGTGAAGCTCTCCTCTTAGCTAGTCGGTCTGCTTCGATGTTACCCTCGATGCCTTTGTGCGCCGGCACTCAGAGCAGTTTCACGCGGTTTGATTGCGCTAGTTGCCTCAGCAGAGCTGTGCATTCCTGCACGAGCTTAGATCTCACCACGCATGCGTCGATGCGTCGACCGGTCCCTAGCCGCCGATGTCGGCGGACCAGTCCCCCGGTCTACGTGACCCCGGCCACCATAACTCCCTGGCCAGTGGACGCTGAGACTCCCTGTCCCTCGCCGGTACTCGGTCGGGTTTTCTTGAAGGTCACCCTTCCGAGTCCGTAGTGGGCCATGAGGCCAGCCCCCCTGAACCAGTCCCTAGACTTTGCGTACACTCCCAGCACCAGAAGGATGGATTTTGGTCCGTCCTTTCTGTCCCAGACTCGCCAGAGGTAAGTCTGAAGACCGGTGTTGAGGCGCTCCAGCCTGGTCAGGATGACTTCAGTCTTATCCGGCAAGCCGGGTATGACCGTCGTCATCTTGCTTAGCCTTGGGAGTTGTCCCCTCTCCAGAAGCTGGAGTGAGGCCCCCTCCCAGGTCTTTATTGTAGGCACCACCCGCCTGAGTCATTCAACGGCCCCTTCGTTGGAGCCGGTAATCAAAAGCATCCCTTGGTCGCACCGGTACTCGTCGAAGCGAGGAATCCCCTCCCCTTCCGGGATCGAGTCCATCGCCCCGCAGAGCGCCTGCGCCACCAGGTCAGCTCCGCCTGAGCTTAGGGTGGCAGCAGGGTAGTCCGAGGGTGTAATCGCCACCCGCCTTCCGCCCTTAGCTGTTTTCCCATACCTCCTTGGCTTGAGGATTTCCCTGCCCCTCTTGAGAGCCGGGTGAGCCTCAGGCGGAGTGCTGTTAAGAGGCCTTGGCCTCTTGTTTTGTCGCACTCCGCTTTCAGGTTGCCCACTTACTGAGCTTCCTTCGGCGGAGTGCGCTGGTGGGGATGTTACCGTACTCGCAGACTGGGTGGCGTCCGAAGAGGTCACGGCAGCCAGCCTGACCCTGCGCGCCCTCTTCTTCGCCCCCCCTCCCCCCCGATTTGTTTTTGGGCTTCTCCCTTTTTTGATTCGACTACTATTCTAGTTGTGCAGAATTCCTCTGAGTAAAAAGAATCAAACGCTATTTTTGCTAAGTGAAATTTGCAAGGTTATGAGTCAGTCGGTTAACCCACAGCTGTGAGCTGGTTGAGCCCCCCGTTTTCTGGTTGCTGTCCGCTTTTTATAGTTCTGGTGGCTTGACTTCAAGTCGCGCCCTGGCGAGAGCGCGGCTTCATAATTTTGCATAGCCTCTAACTGTCACGTAGTCCTTCTGTTCTTGGCGCGACCGGAACCGGGCCTCGTTCTTTGTCGCTGGCTCACGTTACTTGTTACAATACCTATACATTGTAACGTGGCGTTTTCAGCCCCGTTACTACGGCACCCAAATCTCCCGGAATTTCCTCCCGTTTTTCGTTAATAATCTAGAAAACTGCAGCACACCGAAACGAATCACCAAGGCTAAATTGAAATAAGAGATATTCCGTATGTTAAGCTAATTTTCGTTGTTGTTCCGAATATTCTCTTATGTGACCTGGGAAAATACCGACGAGTTGAGCCAGGACGACCTACGAGGACCTCCCGGGCCCTTTCCTCCAAGGGTACAACTCTGACGTCATCCGTGCCAATCAGACTACCGATGTGCACTCTCCCGTGGTGGACCGGACCACCAGCTGATGACAGCATCGCAAACATCTCCCGCCTTCCGATCTACCGAATCGCTACCGGCGTATAGGACCGCAAGACGACCCGTCTACGATCTCCCGCTAGACGATAGGTGCGTTAGACGCTCTGCTATCGACGAATGGATGCTACGGAAGGCGGCGTATAGGGTGGCATGAACTGAGTAGTGTCACCTCCCGTCCCGTAACTTACTGGCCAGGAGCCAGACCAAAATAACATCTACCGTTCCGGAACTGATCCCGTCACCGGGTAAAACTTGGTAACCTCCCGAGATGACGTTCTGCCTAGGAAGACATGTAGGAGCCGAGGCACAAGTGAGCCCAGGACTACATTCCGACTCCCGAGACGACATAGGATAGAGATGTTGCTCTTAGGATGAGGACTCCAAGTGCCTGAGTCGACGCAGCCTTGGATGGCCTTCTGAACGCAGACAGCCAGCCGGTCAGTATTCAAAAGCGAGCGCGGCCGATGAGAAAGCATGGATGATGACGTCAGAGGAGAGGAGAGGCGCCGAATAGGCAAATTCAATTGTCACCCGAAGAATTGCGCCCTACACCTGTGGCCTAATTAGGAGAGGGAATCGCCAATCCGGACGATTTCCGAGTAAGAAGATCCTGGACACCGGCGCTCAACTCGTCCTACTCTACGAGATACCGTCAAACAGACAGGACGTTTTGGCTAGATCCTTCCTCACCAATTCAGATCTTCCTTTTCCGCCTTCCAAACTCTACCGTCTCTCGCTACCGTTTCTCACCTAACGCTACCGCTACCGTTGTATTTAGATTCAGTCCCATCCGCCCTTTCGTTACAGTATATTTAAATCTAGAATCAGTTAAAACAATTGTATTAAGTTAGAGTCAGTGGGTGCCGAACTCCTTTCGTTGAGGTAAGGTTTTCCACCTTCAGAGAGAGGCACGAAGTAGCCACGTGGGCTTGCAAATTGCCTAAAATATTACGTATTTTGTTTTATTGTTTTTGTAAGTCGGTGGGAACTAGCCCCACCGCAGTTTATTTAGAGTGTAAGTCAGTGGGTACAGGGCCCACTGCATCCCGTAAATTTAGAGTGTAAGTCAGTGGGTAAAAGGCCCACTGCATCCCGTAATTTGATAAGTCGGTGGGAACGAGCCCCACCGCAATTTGGTACGGTCCGGTCCGTTACGTTCTTCGGTTTTTGGGCAATTTTGTAATTCCTCCCGGTTTACCTCGTGGCTGAATTCAGTTACCGTACGTTTTGTATTTTCGCTCTCTGAGCCTTTAATTGGTCGTCTACCGTTTCTCCCGTGCATTTGCTGCGCGGGGCATCAGTTAATACGTTGAGTCACTAAGTAAAAGTTAAGTAATACGTTAAGGAAAGCCTTGGTGATATTTGGTGATGCTGTATGGTATTTTGTTATAATTTATGTAATATTTTCTCCCGTATCTAATTTGTCATTCTTTGGGTAATCTGTTACCCCTGCGGTAAATCTTGCGTTCCGTTACGTTCCCGATCAATTTGGAAAATCTATCGTCTGTTACCGTAGAGTAGCCACGGAAAAGCGCTCCGTGTAAAACCGCGCCTTTTCTACCGTTCGTAATTATCGCACATTCGGATAATTTGTAAAAGAATCAGTAAAACTCCCGTAGGCCTTTCGAATATCGAAATTATAATTCTGTACTCCCGTAAATGACCTCCCGCTACCGTTAACCGAATTATATTTTGTTACTCTCGACCTATTGTAAATCTACCGATTCTGTATTTCCTACCGAATTTGTTAAAATACAGTCTCCCGAAATTACGTTACGTTATCGTTATTTTATTGGTGCCCGAATTGTTGTTGTGGATCCACGCCACTCTACCATTTATTTTGCTGTTGAACAGCCTGTGCCTAGCCAGCCACTCCGCCGGATCTGTATTCGTTTATTCCGTAAGTTTTTGTTATTTCGTTAAGTGACGCGACACGCGTCTGGCGCCCAACAATCTTTTCGTTCCGTTTTCCGTTTTCCGTTCCGTTCTCCGTTTTCAGTTTCGTACAGATCGCGCCGAAGGCACGTGGGTTTTTTCCGGGTCCAACCCGCCTGGGGGAAAATAGGAAACCTTCTACGTCGCAAGTGGCGCCCAATGTGGGGCCACTAAAAAGGTTGAGTTTTAAAAAAGCCACGTCGCAACATATGTAATGTGTTTGAATGTATGTACAGCATAATTCCGAACTTTTCATTACAACGATTTTGTATGAACTTTCAATTGAGAGCAGTTTTCGTAAGCGTCTGGTGCAGGAACCAAAATGTATGAACATTTACCACTTTAATAGTTCAAATCAATAGAATTCTAGAATACAGCTGTTTTTGTAAATTTCGATTCAGATACTAGATATTCACGAAAAACTGCCCTATGTTTGTTATCATTCGAAGTTTTTCTTATATAAATAGTTCCTCATAATCACTCCGGATGAGTATATCAGGTAGATGTCAGCTAATTATATCAGGTAGGAGTCAGGTAATGGAGAAAGATCAGTGAAAAAAACAAGAATGTTTTACAGGTGAATTTGAAGACAGCGGGGAGACGAGATTATCTGAAATCATACGAGTAAACGCACGCATACTTGGCGGGCGCGTACGTCCTCTGAAGTACTTTATAGCAAGAATCGAAACTACTTACGTGCTTTCCAATCGTTGCTGAATAAATTCATCAATGATTATATTTTGAATAACTATTCTAATTTTGTACAATGTCTTTCTCGTGACGAAAGGAATTGCTATACTTTTCGATGAATTAAAATCAAACAATACTCAATATTCCATGAAAATTACGTAGTACTACCCAAATAAAATACCCGGTGATTAATCAGAGCCATTAGTTGGCTACTCCAAGCATTTGTATATCTGTATTCATGATGAACATTTATATAAAAAACACGGTGACTTAATGGTCCTTGTTCAACTATCACCTGAGTATTTTATCCTTACTTCCTCGATAGATATTATTCAATGTTGCGATACACGCAAGCTCCGTATCAAAAGACCTCTCGGAGTTCGTGCCAGATGAAGTATCGTAACTCACCGCTAGATGGTCAGGCGTCCATACCTTGCCCGTAGTCAAAACACAGCGCATAGACAATAAGGCTACAGCAGGTCGGACCGACGGGGGTCCATGTGATGCAGCCTTTGTTCTCTTAATAGGGGTGCTTTCCACGCTTTCGACTGCCCATTCGCGTACGTATGATGATAAACTTATCACCGGGGCTAGTGCCGCAGACAGCTAGCACATTGCCCGAGGATAAGTCTATCCCTGTTTATGAAGCTGCAATCGAAGAATATGTTTTTGGAGTCCGTATAAAAGCCGAATGTTAAAAAATCGCATTATCAATTATATAGGTAATTATTAAGATATAGGGATGAACCGAGGAATTCTTGTTAAGGGTCTTGGATACCAACATATATATATCATTTTTTTATGCGAGATTTCGTAGTTTCAACTATTTAGGCGTATTTTCGACTTATTCGGAAAAGTGAGAGGTGCATTCTCTTTTATTAATTGCTAGGAAGGTGCGCTGGTCGGAAAAACCAGGTATTAAAGTTAAAAAACTATTAAATTGTATTTTATAAAATGCGAGGTGCGTCGTGATGATTTCCCAGCGTGGGGACCCGTCATCTCTATTTGCACCAATTATACACTAGTTTAGTCACTTGCTCACCACTTTGACTACCCAGCGCACCATCCTAGCAATTAATAAAAGAGAATGCACCTCTCACTTTTTTTGAAAAGTCTAAAATACGCTCGAATACTTGAAACTAGCAAATATCCGACAATCTACGCTTTTCTGACGGCCATATTGTCTTCAGACAGGCCCACATACGGTACAGTAGTGTACGAATTTTCCGCTGCACAGTGCGCTCCAACCGCGTATTATGAATCCATTCTGAATTCGTATACGCGGAATTGATATCTGCTGTAATTTCGCATGTCTGAATGTTAGAACACTTCTGATTTTGCGATTGGCACGAGTCTAATTGCAAAATTTGCCAATAATAATGATGTAGGTGATATTTATTTCAGAATTTCGAAAAACTATAAGCAAGATGGTAGCATATTTCCACTTCATATTAGTAATTCCAGGCATAAAATTGATGGTGCATTCATACACATCCCGAATCTAGATTTGAATGATAACAAGTTATAATTCGGTCAAAATATTTTACTATAGCATATAAATATTCGTAGAACAAGATATAGCAAACTAACTACAATAAACAGACCCTATGTATTCCTAATATTCATGCCGTACGCACAGCACATACATTACAAAATAACATAAAACGTCCTGCCAGACAAGTTTCAAAAGTAATAACATTGCCATGCATAGTACAACATATTATATCCTTCAAAATAGATCACAATTTCTTTCACGGCTTTGGCTATTCTTCGAATAACAAGACCGCTCTTGAGCAACTATCGTACATTACATTTGCTTACTTCACAGCTGAGTCCTTGGCAAAGGCAACTACCAGGTTCAAATGCTTTGCAAATCTTACATGTCGAAGCTCTAAGCTTCTCACTGTTATACTTGCTCCAGTGAGAATCACAATTCTGACTTAGTAATCTTCTACCAAATATATCACAGACTATCTCAAGGCTTTGGTAGGTTTTCGAAGAGCAAAATCGCTCTTGAGCAGCTATCGTACATTACATTTGCTTACTTTATAGCTGAGTCGGTGGCAATGGCGTAGGCGAAGACCCGAATTGGGATATACTGCAAATATATAAGATGCATGTATGTATCCCACCCCATACCCCCAACCCCATTCCCTCCCCATTTCTAAAAAACCCACCTCCCTGAAAGTCCCAACAGCCGAACCAACGAGCTCGGTACATGTAAATCACGACCAGTAGTGCACAGTAGGTTAAATTCTCGGTGGTTCACTTGTTCATATTGGTATTCTCATCCACAAGAATCAGAACTATTCATCCGAAGATGAACAATTCTTCATCTTGTGGATGGTAATCCCAATATGAATAAGTCAGCTGCCGAGAACTTGACCTACCGTGAATTTGTGGTCTTGGTTTACAGTTCCGCCAAGTCGGTCCATTGGGATAACAGAATAATACTTACAAGTGAATTACTCTGTTATCACAATAGGAGCTATGCCCCGATAGGGACATGCTCCTGGCATGGCCCGCCCTATCCCCGCCCCATCCCCCCGGCCCCTGTTTTGTCCCCCCCGGCCCCTATACTTCCCCCCCCGGCCCCTATACTGCCCCCCCCCGGCCCCTGTTTTTTCCCCCCCAGCCCAGGCTCCGGCCCCTACCGCGCCACCCCTCACCCCGCCCACGTTTCGCCACCGGCGTCCCCCTTCCCCTCCCCCGACGGCGATCTCCCTCTCTTCCCGCGGCGGTAAGAATCGTTTCTCTCCCCCAGCCGCCGACCGGCGCGCTTTCCGCGCTGGCGATCTTCGCCCTCCGGCTCCGGAGGCGCAGTAGGCTCAAATGCGGGGGGCCCTGAAAAGATATAAATATTAGATTATGTTATCGAAAAGTACCAACTAGGAAGCGTTGTTAGAAAACATAAAATTGTGGGTTTTCGTATTTTTCTTATACTACAGCCTGTGAATTAATTTCAGAGATGCGTTCGGCTTCGTTTCCGAGTAAAAAATCATCAAAGTTGGCGACGCGCGTAGTGACGCGCGTCGAGCGACAAAGACTACCCTGTCTACTCTCTATGGTCGCCGTCGCCACTCAGTGGACGCTTCGCGGCGGCATTCACGAGTCATTTTCGCGATGATCGACACCGTTAGAAAATCTGAAGAAAATTCCATAGCTTCCCCATGACTTTCCAAAGCGAGTGATTCGTTCTCTATCGCTATCAAATCCGCAGTAAACGTGAATAAATCTAAATCAAAAATTGAATATGATCGTTTTCCGTGTTTTGTTTGCTAAAAATAGGGTAATCCCCACGTTCCAATGATTACCTACATTTGATACCCGCTATGAAAGAACAAGTTGTTTCGATCTATGTTTATCCATTCTACAATTACTTTCACGTAATGGAAACGCTCTTAGTTATTCAGAGGGAATTTATTTTTTTACAAACATTTTTGGTAATTTCGGACGACATTCGACACTATTGTATGAACACATTTTATCAGACATTTCCTGGGACATTTCGGTGAGAAACCTACTCAAAATGACCGGTTTCTGTTTTTTATATGACGGTTTTTTGATACAAAACTCGCAAAATTCCATTTCTACGTGAATCTCGGCTCTGTCGCTGTTCGTCAAATAGAATATATCTTCCGCACGACAAGTTTGTCGCAGGCAATAATAGAAAGCCAAGACGTTGCACTTGGATACAAAACCACAAATAAAATTTGCCCGTTCGACTAGCAGTGACTATTCTAATAATTATCATACTGAATTCAAGATATTTTCAGATTTCGTTTCTTATGAAACTTTTGCTAATTTTCTATGATCAAGTCGTTCGCGTGGTGTAGTGAGTCGAAAAAGACCGAACCCCCGGATCAACATGCTGGACCGTTAGTAAAGAAAAGTTGCAATCCAATTCCAGAATATCAGAGTTACCATACGTTTAGTATTTCGAGCAACCAAAATAGAGCGATAATTTTTTTCACTTCTATGGATTTTGAAATGTCTCCAACTTTCGGTCAAAAATTCTCAAATTTTTTGGAAAACTTGAAGATACTGTCCGGAGGAATACCCAAATGTCGAGGTCATCAATTCTCGCCGAAATCCCAATTTTTATGGAATATGCTACTCAATATCTGAAAAGGTTCCACTCGCGTGAGACTAAATGAAAACCAATCACCATTGATCACAGATCACCATACGATAACTTCTAACCAAGGTATCCGCCTAAATTTCTGACCACAAAAGTTTCACTACGGAAAAGCATGAATGCCCCAGTTATGGATAAATAAAGAAATATATCTTACCTTTGTGCCCAATATTTATTGCGGCTCCAACGCGGTACCGAATACCAGCGTGAATTAATTCGCTTACCAGGCATTATTACACAATCAACAATTCGTCACTTTATTTCGATGTAACAAGTGGTTGTGATCACCGTTATCAGTTCAGACATTACGCTTACAGTGCGCGGCGCTGAACTCCGGCATGAAAAAACGATCTTATTCGTTCGTGGTTCAAACGATAACGGCCGTGATTGGGCAGCGCATTCGCGCTACCGTTTCGATGCATGACATTGGCTTCCGCAATGCACGGCAGCGACGCCGTGGTGCAAGGTACCTGCTTGCATCAATCGGAAGCACTCCGGAAGCCATTCTGGCACAAAACCTTGTGGAGTGCAAGTGGTGAAAGTTTACGGCGCAAAAAGTAAGTATTCGTAACATATTTATTGTACTATGATATGATCCGTTAGGTACGTTTTGTTTTCGGAATACGTAGAATAAAGAAAATAAATGAATAATATTTTTGGCGTTCGGATCCAGGCAAAACTTGAATGACAATGATGTATCAGACGTATGTACGAAATATGTTACGCGTTCTCGAACAGTTTCCTGTTATTGCACGTGTCTTTCTTTCGCTAATTCGTAACATGTATATTTTCGGATATGACGTGTTCTGTTTCAATCAGAAACATACTTGATGATAATCGAGCTCGATGTAATATTTTCGGTATTATGCAGCGAAAGGGGCTTTCCCCTAGTGCCGGGTGCATGACGGCGCTCACACCACGGCATTTTGAGCTGCTCCTCACCACGCGCATCAGAATGCTCGAGCGTGTCAAGAACCAAAACACCTTCGGCCTCATGATGGTAAAAAAGCCTTGACGTAAAATAGGAGCCCTTCGAGGCTCCCATATTATGATACTTGAGTAATGTCTTATTGGCGCGCTCCAAACGCCCTCATATCATTTTGTGAGACCGTAATCTTCACATTTTCTGCGCCTAGCAGGTCGCGATTTTACTATTAGGATGGCGACTAAGCTCTCAAGGCACTGCGGCCCAGCGTGACGCTTCACTCGTTCACGCATCCGCTTTCGTAGGGATACAGAGATGAATACCATATCATCTATCAAATTATATAATATAATCTGATTGTATATGAATATGTACACAAACAGCAAGCTCAAAGAGGCTCCTTTGGGTCGACAATAGAAAGACCAAGGTCCCGTCATACATATAATTTTGCAGCCTCGAAATGCACAGTGGTATCGGCATTGTTCGCTTGGAACAGGAATCGATGGTCCCTGCCCAGATGACCTGAAAGGGTAAGGCCAATGGTCCGAACACTCACAGTGTCGACCTAAGAGTCATAGTTACTCCCGCCATTAGCCCACGCTTGCTTGAATTTCTTCACGTTGACATTCAGAGCGCTGGGCAGAAATCACATTGCGTCAACACCCGCTAGGGCGATCGCAATGCTTTGTTCTAATCAGACAGTCGGATTCCCCCAGTCTGTCTCAGTTTTAAACTGACCGTTATATAGCGGCCGAAGAGGACGACCGCGACGGCGAGCCGCTACGGATCCTCGCAGCAAGGCAGATCCGCAGGAGGCCAAGGCACGGGAACGAGCACAGATTCGGTTATTATCTTCAACTCACCCAGGTCCGGCACGTCAGCCGAACCCGCTTCCCGACCAAGCCCGACACGCCTCGAACTTCAGAGCCAGTCCTTAGGCCGATTGCACACTTATGCGAACGCTCCGCGTTCCGCGCTACGCGCGCGGAGAACGTTTCGTAGTTGTAAATGGAAATAAAGTAAATCATGTCGAGCGAAATTGATACAGAACGTTCAATCAGCGAAGTTGAGGGGAAAAGGTACTTGTGGGATGCATCTCATGAGGAGTACAAGAACCGAGATATTCGATCGGAAGCATGGCAGGACATCAGCGCAATAATCATTCCGGGCTTCAAGGAGTTCAGCGAGAACAGAAAAAAAGACTGTGGTGAGTAAATTAGGTATTTTTTTTCGTCAAAAATACAGATGTTTGAAGAATGAAATAGAAATCTCTGGAAAGACGGATACAAAAGATTCGTCAAGTGCACAGGAAGATTGAGAATTCAAAGGATCAACTCTAGCATAACTGACTTCGAACAAGAAAGTTTCTTCATCAGACTAGTAGGCACAACTCAGTGAATTTTTGAATTCTGCCACGGCACAGCTCCTGGTTCAGCGGCGAGTGGAAATAAAATTAATTTCAGGAACAGCGGTAATGTTCGAGGCGTCCGAATAGCGCATAGCGGTGAGACCTCGCGGTAAGCGTAACAGAAGAATTAAAGTGGAATGTAAACAGAAGGCGGAACGATCGAGCGAGCTAGATCATGGGTGCGGGAATTTTGAAGGGCGATACTGTTCTCGAGTGACAGCAGTAAGCGACAATGAAATTTGGAACAAGCGAAGCGATAAAGTGCGGCGGAGAAAAAAAAAAAATTATTCCGAACTTAGTGAGATTTGCGGGAGGGACAGCGATAACCGATACTGCCATTCGTACCTGAAAGAGATAACCAGGAACGAGAGAAGTGGTACGCACTGCGTAAATATTTTCCTCTTTTTCAATTGAGGCGGTAAGGTACGGGGAAAATCTTAAGGCAGTACTGATAACACGGTAAAGCGGTAGCGGTAAAAAGTCAAAGCGGTAATAGTAGAATGTTCAAGCGGTAATGATAGCGATAATAGTAACAAGTTACTGCGGTAATAGTTAACGTGAAAGCGATACTTTTAACGGTAGGGCCTAGACGCAGTTTTTTTCTTTCTTATTCGCGGAAGTCGCGGGGGCGGCGTGTATAGGCCCATTCCTCGTGGTCTATGTTGCCGTAGTAGCTCGGGCGCGGTCCCGGTGTGGAGGGCTCCTCGTCCCACTGGCCCAGACAGTACGGGCACTCGCTACACTTCACCCCTGCTGAGCCGCACCGATAACAGTATGCGAAGTTGGGCCTCCCGCGATGCGCGCATTCCCTGTGGTGATGCCCGAAGTGATGACAGCACCAGCAGGCCCCGAAAGGTGCATGGCGAAGATGATTGGGAGGACTGTCGTCCTGCGGGTGACGTCTTTGGGCCCGTGGCAGACTGGACGCGCTGTCCCGGGGCGTGGTGGTATCGGGTCCGGCGCACGATGTGTCTGAGGGGGTGCCGACGGGGTGATACCCGAAGGAGGGCGAGGGACCCCGTGGCGGTGGAGACGGGTCCCGCACCGGCCGGCTGGCGGCGTAAAAGTTGAGGTCCGGCTTCTCGATTCGGGTGTCGGCAGGGCGTGCAAACGACACCCGCTTTGCTGGGCGTGACGACGACTCTGCCCGGGTCTGGGTAGCCTGATGGCCCTGTGCCCGGCTGGTCTGGGTGGTGTAATGTCGACCCGCGGGCGCCACCTGCGTTGCGGCGTGCCGGGTCGCGCCCGGTTCTGTTTGCGCGACGGCGTCGGCCGTGGCAGGGAACTCCCAGAGGCCCCCTGGGGATCCTGCCACTGGTAGTTCTAATATCGCCCTGACGGCCGAGTCGATGGCGCGCCCCACGTCCGGGTAGGCCCTCATGATCCGGAGTATGTCCTCGGCGGCCGGCTCCAGGTATCGCAGGGCCCGGGGGTCAGCCCACCAATCCGCCATTTGGGTGTCGGTGTGGCTTCGAGCGATACAAGCAAAGAAGCGGTGCGGTAGTTGCGGTAGTGCGGTACGGTAACGTCTGCCTGCGCGTCCATATAGTTGGGGTATATGATTTTACTTCTCGGACATGCACTTTCCCAACACTTTTCCTACACCGAGAAAAAAAATTGGTTGAAGCAAAAAAATATTAATTGCGTTAAACGAATATGGCGATCGCGGGCCGCGAAGTGAGTTTTCAGTTCGTCGAACAAAATTTTGGAGTCAATTCAAGTACAATGAAATGGTGTTGACGACTATATATTTTCCTTGATTTAAATATCATTTGGTCAGCTCGACTTTACTTGTAGTCGTCTGAACCGACATGATCTGTTGATTCGATAAATTAATTCCGCGAATAGACAATACAACTTCTTAATTCAATAGAATATATGGTCGATTCGAGAATTTTTTTAGTATCACTGATCCAATGTACCGTTTGAAGCAATCAAACAATTCTTCCAATAGATAATCCAGCAGATTCTTTGTAAGATACATTTGATCAAAGCAAATAAATGGCTGCGTTGGATCATAAAATATTGACTGCGCTACGTGCATGGAATCTGTTGCATCGACCAAATATTTCATTGCTCAGAATATCTCGTAAGTTAGATACATTCTTGAGAGTTTTCAAGCAACTGCATGCTTCATCACTATGAAGCAACATGAGGTTGATTTTAGTCACATTCAGTCACATAATTCAAATCTTGTTGAGATTCAAATAAACATTTCTGTAAAACAATTCCATATTCCGTTGGTACGATCATTCGTCAAGTTCAATATATTTTCAAGTTATTTGGAATAAGTGAGCATTTTATTACGATGAAAGCAACTTCGCTTGCCTGCCTACTCAATGTTAGTTACATGAACTAAAATGCCATTTGTCTCAATGTCATTTATAAATTTTTAGTCCGAAATTCGTTTGCAATAATTCGATATTTCGTGGAAGAGAATGAATATTGAGTTACCTCAGCATGTGATTTATTCGGAATTATTAAATATTTCATTGCTATGAAAGTATATCAAGTTGGCTATTGCCGGAATTAGGGAGCAGCAACTGAACATTCTTTCGCCTGAAGAAGATATTCCGTATCACACACCGAAAATTTGTTTGGAATAACAGGATATTCTATTGATATGAAGACTCGAGAAAGAAGATTCATTGAGATTAATATAATATTCCCTGGGGTGATAGTTAGATGAAAAGACATTCCATTCAGAGTGAATATAGGTATTTATTGGAACATGGGCATATATAATATTTACATATATATATTTATATATAAACTTAAAGATTATTTTGTACTTCAATGTTTTTCTCCACCATATTATAATCGCTATAGGAACTACAGGAATAAACTATAGGAACACTGTTTCACTTAATATAAAATATTCGGTTTCTCACCATTTAACAATGAAATGTGTAATGCAGGTACATCAAACTAAATCAAGGTAAGTATAATAGTAATTTTTGTTTCAGCCTTAGAAACCAAGCAATATCAAATGCTGATTAGAAAGATATGTATTAGTATAAGTAATGACTCAGTCTTCTTCAATCTATAAGATCGCTTTTTTAGGAAACTTATTGAAATGAACATGAAATATTCTGTTTCTTATTCCATGATAAATCCTGATAAAGATATCAAAAAAAATTAAGGTAAGTATAATAGTAATTTTTGGTTCAGCCTTGGAAATCAAATTTTATGTTATATATGGAAAGTACTTATTTTTTTTTACAGATCTGTTGAACGCGCTGCACCTGATCGAGATTCGTTGTGCCTTATCGAAAAAAATCGGATCAACACCGTCTGTAGGATTTTATATCTTTGTCGGGAAAAGGAGAGTATAAAAGAAATTCCAAAATTGTACTTATAGCAAATTATAGCAATATTTATCGTAGTATCTAAGGTCTAATATGATATTAGCACAGTTTTTGAAGTGACCCAATTCTAGAGGCACATGACGTAATCGACACCATCCGTCATGGTATGTACATTATATGGCGTGTAAGTAATAAGATTTTTCTGAAATATGAAGCCCCAAGATTTTGTGCTAGTAACTTCAAATGCGTGGACATGTTTCGAGAATCCTAAGGTGTTTTTATTAATGAATAAAAAGTGAGCTTCTTGTTCCGAATCTATCAAAATATACTGAACTTCCCCAAACAATAAAAACTGATCACTTACGTCTACTACTACAACTTGACTAGGTTTATATACAGTCCCACTAACATTTACCCATGACACAGAAATATATTCATCGCTATTGCTCTTAGGTAGCACATCTTTGAAATAATCATAATCATGATAATCGTTTAACTCTGTCTGACATTCTACCCCCCAGGAAATACGTTTTTGAAAACCTTGTTTCGCGATAAATCTTTGACACATTTTTAATTGATGTTTTAGCGCTAGTGTACGAGATATATTTCGACGCGAGGATACGACCTTCGCCATAGTTTTTAATTCTTTATGTTTAGCTTCGAAGCGCATGCAAGAAATATTTTTTAGTGGACCTATTGTTGTCATAATACGAGGATAATGAATTAGAAAATGGTGTTTAGGTTTCAAAGGCTCATTGAATAATTTTAAATATAATGAATGATGTTCGGAAACTAAAGTATCAAGAAGCTGAACAGATTCAGCCGTAGTCGATGTAGCCATTACTATGCAAATGATTTCCCTCAGAGTAATGTACAGTTCCCATGCCTCATTATCAATAGGAACAAGATCGCCTATAATAAAACCAAGGTGGCGAACTAAACAAACCATTTCTGATGCCGAAGTTATCAATTGTCCTTTTTTAAGAGCGTTGCTAGTTATTTGAGGGGGAATATTTCCTGTGACAGTGCTACCATAAGTAAAAAATCGGATTCTATCATTAAGTCTACCAAGAGAAAACAATTTGTCTACAAATATCAAATGATTTAAAACTTTTGCCATATCATATCGACATACACCTTCAAATAGGTCGTGCATTGTATCACCATATATATTTTCAGTCACATGAAAACTACTAAGTTCATTGAAGATACATGGTTCTTTAATGCCACCAGTTAATTTTGATAAATCTTCTGAGTAATTTTCAATAGTTCGGATAATTTCAGTATTCTCTGATAATAGACCCTGTAACATCGGCTTGTCCGCTAAACAAAATCTACATGAATAGTTGGAATTGAAACTTGTGTTGAAACCTAAAATGGCATGAAGACCGAGATTGTCCCCTGAAATCAGAGATAGAGCGAAATGCACTTTTGTTCTTATACCGGATACATCTATTTCGATACCGTGAATTTCCAGTTCCGATACTTCATTCATGACTCTTCCAAAAATATTTACATTACCAAACTCTGCTTGATCTAATGTATTGTGCAGTTGTGCGACAAAAATGTTTTCTAACATACCAGAATATTCTCGTGGTATACAGGCAATCGTGTAATAAATAGCACCCAGTTTGTTAATTCCTGCATGAGAGCCTAATGGATTATTCACTTCGAAGTCATCAAAGTACAGAATTAGAGGTAAGACTAATTTGCCATTGAATTTTTGTTCGATTGAATTCCATAAATTCGTCTGCACTATGTTTTTTACAACTCCACTTGATTTAAGTTTTTCAACATATAACATTATTTTATCAAAAACATTAGGTAGTTCAAGGAATGTCTTCAAAACTTTGTTACAGGGTATCATTTGTGCATTTAAATTAACTATATTTAGCTGCCTAGTATCTTTAGTAGTACTGGGTGCTGATGACGTACCAACGGAGAATTCTTTTGGTTGAATGAGAAAACGCGAGTTCTCGTAAAATTTGAGTCTTTTATATTCGGTTGCTAAATTTGAAAATGGACTTGACAAAATCACAAACAGGTCATTCAGATCGGATTCGTTATCTCCTAATTTGTGATTAGTAAATCTTTGTTTGAGAACGTCAATCCAACCAGAGGTCAGGAATTCATTCATATTTTCAATTACTTCCTGTATCAGAGCCCTTGTTACAGAGTCGTTAGAATAAAGTTTTGCGATGAAGCAAAGGGCAGCGTTTGAAACGATGTTTTTAAAATCCTCTATTGAACTATTACTGGAGACCGACCTAGCTGGTGGCGGAGATACTGGGACCGAGTTATTCAAAGAAGCTACAGGTTCGATTGGACAAGGTATGCATTTTTGTGATTTCACGCTTGGTATGGTCGTATTGGAAGGATGCTTGCTGATTAAATGTTTGTTAAACGCATAAATACTACTAAAACTACGGAAACATTTGTTTTGTGCACAATAGAAATTAGTAAACAACATTGTACTATGCCTTAATTTCAGGTGAACAATTACATCCCGTGACAACAAGAAGGTATTCGAACAAAATGGACAACGATATGGATTCATTTTGAGTTATGGTCAGCCAAGAAATTGTTATAGAATTATTCTTGGAAAAACTGTGCTAATATCACATTGACAAAAATATCGAAGAACTAATCATTAAACTACTGAATTGAGTTTACAATATCCATGACATAAGAAACCTGCTTATCCCATTTAGTTTTTTTAAATTTATACAGACCTGATTGTATCAGGTACCAGATGTGCTCCGCTTCAGGTGGATACAAAGCATTAAATGTATGGAATGCTTTGAAGCAAATGTCGATCGCCTTTAACGCGGATGGTAACTGATATAAAATCTTGTCAATGCTGACATAGAAACTTTCTATGTTTTGTAGCGTAGGCCCTACAACTATGATGTAAGGCTGTACCGGTAGTCCGAGTTTATTCATCGCATCAATCCTTTTTTCTTGGATCGTTGAAATATCTCCAGGAAGCTGTAAAACAATAAATGATTAATATTGGTTTTATAGACTATGCAGTTCATTAAATAATTGTCTAATCTTTATTCCTGATGTTTTTTTTAACATAACTGATTATTGAAGTCAATCAATGTCTTGGACTTAATTTATGAATTATTAATTATGAAGACTCAGATTTAATCAGTTTTGCTAACTTTGCGAGTCTCCATCGGAAATTACTAATTCTGAAATATTTTACTCACCTCTGCATGTTGAATAATACTATCCTGGCATTCACTTATTGAGGGCTTCCAATGTTCTTTTTTGTTACGTATACGACCTCTAGGTGGTACCAAATATGAAAGTAGGAAACACTGTACAACAACTGTACAATCTGTAAAATAAAGCACGTTATTAAATGTTACAAAAATTTATTTAAATGTTTTTCAAGAATGTTAGTCTTTACCACTGGTGATATTGTCTTGACCTAATATATTCCATAGTAAGCTGGCATTTTTTTCCTTCTTATTCGGTGAGCAGACAGTTTCTATATTTGTAAAAAAATTATGCCAATTTGCAAAGGCATTAAGATTATTGGTCAGTTGAAGGTGTGCAAAGTCAGATTCAATCAAAATGTATCCCAAGGGATTCCGCAGTATGGGCCACTGATGTATAATATCAACAATATGTTTGCAATCTGATTGCTGCTTCAGCGTTCGTATAGATGCAGTCGCTTCCCAATGTTTAACGACAGAGTCCCATGGCTCTCTATTATGCTGCAGCCAGACTACACTCTCTTGGATCACTGTATCATCTGGTTAGAGAAAAGGGAATAAAAAAACAGTTATAGAAGTCGATAAACATAAATATGTAAATAAAATTTAATCTTAAATTAAATACCTGCATTTGGCTCTTGTAACCTAGTAGGTTGTTTATCAATGGTGTACCCAGATAATTTTCTATAATCTCTGACTTTGTTTCGATACTTATCGACGAGCTTACCGCGAGCAGTAACCGGCTTATGCGTTTTGGAAAATCTTTTTTTGATCGGTGGAATATAATATGTTGCTTCGCTCTCCGAAGGGAACAAACCAACAATTTTTTTGGCCAAATGGGCAAAGTCGACGTTTTTTAATACACTGAAAAGTTAAAAAAGCAGTTATAATACGACACGTTGAACACCGTTCGGTATGCAATTCATATAGATACTTTCAGAAACAAAACTTTGCTCCTATTTTGGTGTGGTTCGTATTTATTAATTTGGAACAAAGAATACTCATGACATACCCATTAAAGTCTTTCATAGTCTCAGATATTATAATATCAACTATTCTGTTACGGCATTTGCGGTCCAATTTTCTAGATTTTGAATATGATTTCAAAATTGCTCGACCCTCAACTGTGTTTTTTAATAATGTTTCAATATTTCGTTTAGAGAATTTCTCCAGTGCTGATTCTTCCATAAAAGCGTTCTGTTTTTCTAGTTTAAATAGTTCATCAATATCTGTATGAAGATCGGAATCAGATAATTGAGGGAAAGTAGAATCTGTTAGTGTGGTGTCGGTATCAGTATCCAAAGCATCTAACTGAAATAATTAAACCAGTGAGTCAATCTAAGAATGAGTAATGACACATTGGACAACTTTGAAAATTTGTTTGCTTAGATTTTACATTAACTCATTACTCAAGTTCTGAAAGAAGTTCTGCACAAGGCTTGATTATCGACAAATTTTCTTTCTCAAAACTAATTCCATCAAATTTGAATTGTACCTGTAATGTAACAAGAGGTCCTTGTGGGGGTTGAGGAGGAGACAGCATCTCTAAATTTCTGGTAAATTTTATTCGTGTTCCTATTTGTGGAATGAGCTCTTGAATGAGTGGCGGTGTTAATTCTTTCAGCAGAGCTAAGTCTATTTCGTTGTCTAAGGGCGACATGACAAAAAAAAAATTGTTTAGTCATGTAATTATAACAAGAGAAAATTAGAAAAGTCATTTGAACATGCATAGATAATAGGGTGGATCGATTCTTTTTTGTTCTTAGCTTGGGGGTAGAATTTGTAGTTTATAAAACGGAAAAATATTTTTTTCAGTATTTTCAGGTGGCACAATAATTTTGAAAATAATTAATGAATTAAAATTTTCAATTTCGAACGAAAATTCATTATTTGTCTTTTAAAAACATCTGAAAATTACCGAACATGATCGTTTTCAACTCAACTTTTACTCTAATACAGAAAAAGAAGCAAGTCATTTTTTTCTAACTTTTTTTGTCACAATAACAATATAAAAAAAAAAATTCGAAAAAACAATCGGAAATTTAAATTCATTATTAATTCTTTAAATTAGTGGGCCACCCCAAAATATTGAAAAAAAATATTTTTGCCTTATCAAAAAAATTTTCTTGTATAAGCTGAAAATTCTACCCCGAAACTCAAAAAAGAGAGAAAAAACTCTTTTACGACCCCTCCTAATACATAGATAGAAACAAGAAAATTTTTCAAATCTTTTAAAAGGTGAACGAACGGAAAGGTAATGGCATGATGTAGTAAAATGGCACAGTGAATTATTAGTTACTTGAAAGTAACTGAAAATTCAATAATTCCAAGTGATTATCAATCTGAGCGCTAAAAGCGTGAATTGAATCATTCTGTTATTCAATCGTGTTGATTCAAGTCAACAGGTATAGTCATATTAACAAAATGTTTGCTTCGCCGCGACAAATAATAATAATGATAATATTTTGACGAGATACAATGTAGCGTATGTATAAGGTGCTACTGCCGATTCGAATTTTCTCCGAAACGACGACGAAAATGACGATTCTTTCGACAAAAGGCGGCTGAATATCTACTTTCATGGGATTTTAATCAAATCTGACCCGAACGAAGATACTACGAAACGCGTTTTCTAAGTGAAAACGCACACGCTTGATGAAGTTTTTTAAGATGTACAAGAAATGTATAATTTTCTAGGAGGACGCTTTTTCATTTTCATTTTTCCGTATTAATGTGGAGTATAATTTATAATTTCACTTACCTCTGAATTTTTCTATTAGATTTTCGAAGCCCCAAGATCGAAGAAGTTCCGTACATGCGGGATCAGCCATCGTGGCATTAATCACAATCACGAAAAGGGTGATAGTATTTCGGAAATAGTACACTTTAGTATTGAATAATATTTCAGGCAAAAATAATTTGTATTCAGATTAATTATGAACAGGCGGATTGCTAATTAATTTGTGGATATATACCGATATTAATACCACGGCACTGAAACAACGCGTCCACGCTGACCTGCTGCACCAAGAAGAAAGACCGTTTCTTTGCTTCTTAGCGGAATTACAAATTAAGATGAATTATGCGCTCGCGTAAAAATGCAAAATCAACCAATGATGTAGTTGATTTTGTAAAATGTGATATTTGTTTTGGGGCTCTGGCGGCCGCGGATCCTTATACCATATACACACTACGCGCGGTAACTCGACAGCAAGCGCCACCGGCGTTCAAAATGCATTTCCGGACCGGTAGCGCATTAATTCAACAACGCATACATTCCATTTAACGCACCGTTTTCTGAATTACGAAATATCCCTTCAATTAGAATGAGGGATTGCTTGGGTAGCATGTCTTACTTCTGTAATTCGAACCATATAGAAGTGTGGAAGGAATAGAAGTATAAGTAGTAGAGTGGTCCTTAAAAAGGTGATTTTTTTAATTTTTTATAATTAAAACTCAATTTTCTGCTCTTTTTTCAAAAATTAATTCGAAACGGCAGTTTTGACAGTTTACACAGTTGTTGAAAATAAAATTTTTGATTTTATTTATTAATCAATGCATTTGGATGATGATTTATTGTAGTCAAAAAAATAAAAATAAATAATTTTTATTGCGGTATACATATAATACAAAAAACTGAAAGCTTTTAGATTATCTTTCATTGCTTGAAACGAATAAAAAAGTGAAGAGGACTAATCTATTTGAGTAAATTTTGCAGGAAATTTAATTTATCTACAGCATTCATTGAATGTTAAAATCAGGCAAACAATTATTAGTTGCACAGATTTACCCATCTAAGATATCGATTTAGAGCATTATATATTTTTTTTAAGTAGGTACGTACAACGTAGAAATATGAAATTTTTTTTTTTTAATTACAAAAAAAATTGTGCGGCACGTTTTCCCGTTGGAATTAAGAGCTGAAACTTTAAGGGAATTTTTTTTCCGTCATTGGAACCGTTTGAGAGATGATCGTAAGAAATTTAAAAAATCACCCTTTTAAGGACGGCTCTAATAAGTATAGTCATGATGACAGCTATAGCAACTTAGAAGTACGTAATCGACAAAAATGTACAGATGCTGCCATAAGAAAGTATTTCGTACAAAAGTGCACGAAATAAAAAGATAACATCTGATTGACATTACTTTACGTAAAATATCGTCAAAAACCCAAATTTCTTTAAAATATGTGATTTGGATTTTTTCTCCATTTTATACGCCCATCTGGCAGACAGCCATAGGGTAAGCTAAGTGGTGCCACAAACTTCTTGTTGCAATGGGACAAACAGAAAGCATCACATTAAAATAATTCGATTTATGAGTTATTTCGAATTGACTCTTCATTCAAAGCAATTCAAAAATTGAGAACATTAATTAATGTTGTGGCATTCCGGGCAACAAACGTCTTGGTTAAACTAAATGAATCAGATTTCTTGATCAAGGGTACTTAGCATTATAACTTATTCGGATATTGTGTTAATTCAACACGGCCTGAAAGTTGCAAGTTACCCTGATTTTGTTCCATACGCCTATCTCATGTTTTAATCAACAAAATATTAGGTGAATGTGACAGAATTACCCACGAAATTATATCTTTTGACCGAACTCAACTTTGAGGATGCATATTATTATTTATTTAGTTCAAGCTACAGAAATTTTAGTTCTGTATGAGCTGGTTGCTTGGACAAAGTTATTTAGTTCATTGAGTCATGCTTACATTCTTAATCCAACTATAGCAATTCTTCAATCAAAAACCGAGAGGTTGATCCAAGCAATTTAAAATATAACTAAATATATTGCAGAATTCAACCGATGTAGTTCCCTGATGCTACTATTTAACGTGATTCAACTAACAGAATATGACATGATTACCACAAAATCACCCAAGCAAATACTTGACTAGATTGGACTAAATACAAAGTAACGTTGACAAATTATTAGTTCATGTGATAAGTGTTGTGGTTGTATACACCGAATCTATCAACAAAATTATTTGTTTGAAAGAAGCCAACCAAATTTTTTAATCCAACTAATTCTCACTTCATGTGAATATCAGTTATTTGATGCAACAAATTTGACGTTGACTAAATATATATGCTGGATTCAACAAATCCTTTTTCTCGGTGTAGTAATGACGTCGCACAATTCTACTACCACGGGTGACAACATGCGGGAGATTCGGAAGTGGCCATGGAATTTGGGTGCTAATTTGGCTGCAACGTTTTGCGTAGCGGAAGACAATACGCGGTGACGTTTAAGTACTAAATCACCCACAGCGAAAGTTGCCGGTCGGTGGTGACGATCGTACGCCTTTCCCAGGTTGTCGTTCAGTTATCCGTGTAACAGCTGCAGTCGTTCCATTCGGTCTGCCCATGCTTTCGGTACCGCGGGTTCGATAGTCAGACGATCTGACGGTTTACGCCGTAGGGAATTAATTGGTTGCGGTACGCGTCCTAGATTTAGGAAGGCGGGACTGGTGTCAATCGAGGAATGATAGGCGGTATCATAAGCAAAGCGAAAATCGTTCTGGTGTGCATCCCATTCACGGTGATCTTTTTCTAAAAAAGAGACAAGCATGGTCCTAAGAACTCGGTTAACGCGCTCGACCGGATTGGCCTTATAACGATTCCCTTTTATCCTTTTATTTCCAGACAATTCTCATCCGTTCATCCATACATATATATAATAATTATCAGTAAGCGCTGTGAGTGATGCCATGGTAGGGGAAATTAAATCGACTGAAGCGTTCGCAGTGGTTACTTTCGGTATTACGGGGGACTATTATTACTAAAATTGTACGCAAGTATACGTGAGAGTATTCATTTTGTTTTAATTCAAATCAATTGAAAGAAAATGAGACACCAAAGTTGTTGTGTCGTAAATTGTAAAAATACCAGCAGAAAAAGGAAGTGCAAGTTTTATAAATTTCCGACTGCTCAATGGAAAAAAAATCAACGGAATCAGTGGATAGCTGCAGTTAAAAGGCTGAAGTAAGTACTACCATAACCTTAATTTTATCAATAACAATAATTCGGAAAATTTAAATGAAAATTAAGTTTGCCGACATCCTAAAATTTTTATAATTATTTTTATTGAAAAAATCATTACAAAAAACAAAAAAAAAAATTAATTTGTGAAAAACTTGATAAATTCTAAGTAAAATTAAAAAAATTTTTTTTTAGTTCTAATTTTATTGAACAAAAAAAAAAATTAAAAAATTAACGCCAGCTAACTTGAGTATTATAGAATTGAAAACTTTTTCAAAATTTTTAAGTTTAGTAAAAGTTTATAATTTTGTTATGATTCTGTGATGAAAAAAATTCAATTTACAGTAAATGCTTAAATGTAAATTAACAAAAAAAAAAATGAACATACTGTTACGTCCCACGGGACTCCTAAATTCAAAATTTTCAATATCCCCTAGGTTTTAACTAAACAAAGGTCCCAGAGATGACCATTTGAACCTGAGATCTTGCAGATATGGAATCTGGAGAGTCGGTCGTAAAACCCTAGAATAGTCTAAACAAATCCCTGGTCCGCACGCACATTTTCAGGCCAAGACCCTTTTCTTCATATTGTAAACCACTCCGAGTTCGAAATATTCCATTAGCTTCATATATTGCTTCAATTATTAAGAACCAATTTTTAACATTTACTAATGAACAATTTTGAACCGTCTCCGCGTTAATAAAACATTATCACACACTCGTTACACTTGTTAAATTAAAAGAATTCAGTCAAATTTCAATCTTATAATACAAAATCCGTGAAAAACATGATAGAACCTTCGTTCAAAAACAGAAATCAATGATTCAAATTCACTAAGAATTTTCCATTCTGGAGTTGGTAAAAATCCAGTTTGTTCATTAAATAATAGTAAACTTTCAAAAACCGAACAATTTCCCGAGGATAGTAATAAAACTCAAGTGTTTGTACCCCAGAAAACTACCCCAGCATAACCAGGCCCAAGTGGGAGAAAAACTCAACCAATGGGATATTTTACACATTTTGAACAAAATAGATAAACACACACGATTGGAAGAACCCCCAAAAGAAAATTCCAACCAATTGTAGAAATTTACAAAACACCGCCCTCAAAATCTTGGTATAAAAACTGGAACTCAACTAAAAAAATCTCACTAGAGTTCATAGTTCACAGTTCAGTTACACAGTTCAGTTCAGTTACATAGTTCAGTTATAGTCACACAGTTCCAGTCTCAGTACCAGTCTCAGTTCCAGTCTCAGTAATACAGTTGCAGTCACAGACTAAAAAGTATCAGACAAAACTCACTCACTTAACTCATCCACCAAAAACTTAACTTCAGTCCAGTTTTCTAAAAGTTGAATCGGAAGTCCACCAGTGCAGTTCGCACCATCTTCTCCAATTCCAAATCAATTCGAGCAAGGTGTTATTCTCATACATTCTCCACTCTTTCCAAAATTCTTACTTCCCCAATTCATTCCACTCCCGATTCTAACTTGAGTTTTTTTTTGATCAACTGTTAGTTAGTATTTTTATGTTATAAATTTTGTATTTTATATTTTATTCGGGAAATATAACTACGTATTCATTCAAAATTCACCCTTGTTTCCAATAATTAATTCTTCAATTTTACCAATTTCAAATTTATTCAAAAGGAAAAGTCTGTGTCAAAACGAACTCGCTTTAACCGGCTGATGTTCGTTTTCCTCTAGATTTTCCTTATGAATCAGGCGGCTATTGAGAAACTCGCTTAACCCGGCTGTAGTTATCTCAAGAACCAAGTGATTCTTACGAGTAAATTCGATTTTTATATAAAATACCAGTAGAGTTTAAACCTAATTTTCCCGATTATAAGCAAGTCAATAAATCAGATCCGAGGAGACAAGCATATAAAACCAAATCCCTCTTCGAGTAAAACATCATCCTCAAATTTCCCGTGTTATTATTAACCACCGCTATTTCCAACTTTGCACTGGTCTCGAGTCCCAGGTGAAAAGTGCTAGCACTTGGACCCAAAAAATCGAGACACACACTCTCCTGTTCACGTAAGATCCATCCCAAACAAAACTAAACCGATCGGACGTAACAATACTATTCTAACATTTTGTAAGCACGTGATTTTTTAGCGCTGATGGATCACAGTGGGTTCCCAAGCCATGTGATTGTATTTGTAGTGATCATTTTATTGGAGGTAAGAAATCAGAAGAGGAGCTAAGTCCTAGCTACATTCCAACTATATTTCCTTCAATTTACAAGTGCTCAAAAGTAAATGAATCCTCTGCGTTAAACAGGTAAAAATTATTTGGTAAACTTGATTAATTTGAACGACTTAGCAATGATAATTTTATATTTTCAGATATAAGCGCGTAATGAATCGGCGTATGAAAGCACAATTACCTTCAACATCAAATGCTGAGTCCAATGTTATAGAATCGGTAGAAGTGATGACTGAAAATCCTCCAGTAGTGTCTTCAAAAGTAGACCAAGGGTGTCAAATTGATTTTTATTCGAACTCTGATATCAATTCTCAAATATTTACTTGCAATCGTTATGTCATAGACGATTTATGTCATGCTGAAACTCAGACAGAAATTGTTGAAGATACTAGGTCGATAAAAATTCATATTGGTAATAAAAAATTTGTAGATAAAGAATGTGGTACTCCTAAAAAAACCTTTGTTGATAAAGAAAGTCAAGCAAACAGTAAACATTTGAATGGATTCACATCGGTGACAAAGGATCAAGAAATCATTGATCTGGCAGGGGTATCATTTGAAAATTTTGATTTCTTGTTGACAAGAATGTCTACGCGAAAAAAGTACATTGTATCGAAAGAAGATCGACTATTGATTTTTTTAATGAAAATGAAAACTGGATTGACATTTTCAGCACTTGGTGTACTGTTTGGTGTTCACAGAACAACAATTTCTACAATTTTTTATGAAACTTTGCAACTACTAGCTAGTGCAACCAGAAATTTAGTATTTTGGCCAGATATTGACGCTGTACAAGAAACTATGCCTGACTGCTTTCTACCTGATTACAATAACACCAGAGTTATAATTGATTGTACAGAATTTCGAATTGATATTCCTAAAAGTGTCGACAATCGTTTTTTTACATACTCCCAATACAAAAAAAACTTCACGGCTAAAGTTCTTATTGGAATAACTTCTGGAGGTTTTATTTTCTTAAGATCTGACGTAGCTGGAGGACGGAAATCGGATTCTCAACTTACAATAGAGTCTAGGCTGTTAGATCTATGAGAAGATGGTGACATTGTTTCGGCTGACAAAGGTTTTCCAGAAATAAAAACAGTGATTGACGCAAGCGGTAAAAAAGTACAAATGGTTATGCCGCCTTTTCTTGAGAAAAAAAAATGAATTTTCAACCATAGAAACTCAACAAACATACAGTGTAGCAAGAGTTAGGATTCACGTTGAAAGAATCATGCAACGATTACGGACTTATCAAATATTGCATAAAATTCCTCAGCACTTGTTTCATTGCATAGGCGATATTGTGCACATTTGTTGTGTTTTGGTAAATTTACAGCCTCCAATTATTTCTGATAAAGAAGATGCTGAAAATGAGAGATAAAAAATATCTTATTACTCATAAAAACTGTATTTATTTTATGGATTTTGATGACATACAAAATGAAATTTCCAAGATATTGTAAATAAATTGTAAAATTAATGAATAAATAGTTTAAATTCTTGAAATAAACAATAAAATTCTTTAAAACTTTTATATTAGTAAGGAATATTAAATTAAAATGAAAATTAAAACTCTTTTAAATTGGTATTTTTATAACGAATAACAACACTCTTTACTTAACTTAATAAATATTAAATTTTAAGTAACGAAAAAATATCTTTACTTAACTTTCTAATAATTGACTTGTTGGTAACAATGACAATATTCCTTATTCTTATGTAGTTATATATTATAAAAAATAAGTTATTATTATTTAAAAATATTCTCAATATCACTTTCAGTAAAGCTTCGTTTCTCCATTGTAATATCATTTTCCTCATTACTATCTAAGTTATCAGTATTATCACAATTGTTATGATTATTTTCTTTATCATTGTCTTCAATAGTTAAGGTCGCGTATAAAGCAGGTGAATAATGTTCAAAATAGAATTTTTCGCTTTTTAAAATCACAGTTTTTGAAAAATCTTCGTCTCTATGAACTTCAATCAAAAAACTGCCATCTTCAACGTGTGAATAGACAAAGAAATCACAAACGCTCATTCCACTGACATACATTTGAACTTGAACTTGTGTATAATAAAGATTAGTCTTCTTCAGTTGTAACTTATTATCAATAAGTTGTAAATACTTAACATTACTTGAGTTATCAACGGTATTAATTATTGGTTTCTTCTCGCAGGAACTTGGACATTTGGATTCTACAATTTTTGAAATAGAGCCATCATCAGTGACAACGCCATCCAGGCTTGCACGAAGCCAAGGCTGAAATTTGCTGACCAACACTCCAACACGTTTAACAATACAATTTGTCAATTCTTGGTATTTATCTTTGGCATGAGTTTCCATTTTTAAACCGTATCTGGTTGAAGCACTGTCAATTTTACTAGGGTTGAACATATCTGAAACTAAAGCTTCAACTGGTTTTCTACTCAATACTTTAATATTATGAACATTAGAACTTGCGGAAATTCTTAACCGTCGAGCTTTAAACCAATTATTACTGGAAGACTGTGTAACTGTTTGACAAGACAAATTGACGATTTCCTGTTCTGATAATTGCACATTTTTTAGGTAAAACTCTCGTATTTTACTATCCATTTCATATTCACTTTTATAAATAAATTGGAAAATTAATAAATTTTCAATACACACAGCGCATTCTTCTTTCTCCAAATTTAATTCGACTTGCGCTAATAACGAATTCATAACATTTCTCACTGTGTGTTTATTGTTTTCATTCATTTGTGCTTGCATTATTAGTTTTAAGGGTGAATCATTTTTCAATTCAGTGATTGAAACTTTTTGAGGATCATGCAATTGGGTATATTTGTGTGGTATCATATTTTTAAAATACTCTCCTTTGGAATATTTATTTTTTGTGAATTGATGTACACTCGGCTTGCCCCACTGCTGCTCATGACTGGTTTTTGAAGCGCTTTCCTCATTGTTAATAAGATAAATTAACGCCGCGACGTGCTTGCACTTTTGACTCTGATTATATACACAATTACATTGTACATCCGTCACATGGCGTTTAGAATTTATCTAAAAAAAAAATAATAGGAAAAATCTGTTAATTACAATACTCTAATAATTTTTACCACGACGAAATAAATGATCAAATTTCAAATTACGTTCAATGAAGTGATGTAATGTGTACTGTGGACCGAGGCTTGTCGAATAATTCGAGATTTTATTAAATAGCTATCATTATTCCGTCTGTGTTCTTCGACATCTCTTACATGTTCTGCAAGAGCAAGATTTTTGCCCTCGTTCACTGTTGCTGGTTGAAATTCAATTTGATGAGTGACACACTGAAATCCGGTCTTTATAATAATATTCAGGGCTTTTTTGTTACTAAAAAAAAAAAAAATTACATTAATTAAATATATTAATATATTCCATTGATATAACTATTTAATTATTTTTTTTTCATTTTAATTTTTTATAAGTATCATTTTTTGACTTTGATATAAATATCAAATAACTGAACCTAAATGTTTACTGCATTCTTTATTATTTTTTATCATTATACTTACTTGTTGTTAATTCGTTTAATTAAAAAACAAAACTGCAATCATTACAAAAGTCTCACATATTTTTTATAACTTTTTCTTTTTACTATTATTTATAATATTTATTTATTTTTATTTTTCTTGCTATTGCCATACGTATAAAAACATTTTATGACAGCCCCCTGTAGTTCATATTTTGTCTGGCGCTGCAGTCGCACTCATAGCGAAAAGATTATCTATCTAACATCACCTGTTTAGTCACTAGATTAAAAATGTATATATCGAATGGTCAAAATTTAAATTATTCTCTGGGGGATGTTATTTCTTGTTAGATTCCTTTTGTTACCTTCTAGTCTTGTTTTTACTTTTCTTGCTTAATCGCTTTCTCCAGCAAAATACGAGGAGCTCAAACCAGATGACCAAAGAAACGACGTCCTTGGTGGTTTGTAGTTTGGATCTTAAAGTTTCTACCTTCAGTAGCAAGTAGTAGAAATTTCCATTTCAGGCACGTAGACCGAATTCGAATGGAGACTCCGGCATTAACACTCGTAACATAAGGCGATGAGGTTAGTGTCTTCTTTCAATTTTATTATTTAGTTATAGTATTTGAAATATTGTCCGTTTTATATTTATTGTTTTAAGGTTGATTTGTATGTATTAATTGCATTTATCTTTTGCAGATTACAGGATTGGACTGGATTGAAATCGTGCACGTGTTCACAAGTGTTTTAAAATGAATCAGAGAATTGTCTACTTCGTCCTCTCTGCTCAACCTTCTTCCCCAGAGTGTCCTTCTTCTCCTCTTTCTACGTAGGTCCGGTGTGGTCAGTCAAATTAGCTCTAAACTATGTTTTCGTTTTTGTCTTTGGTGGTCGTCTCCATTTAAGTGTGGTATTTTCGAAATTTCGTCACATTTACTCCCCTTTTTCCATGAATTTGATTGAAGTTTGTAAAAAAACACAAAAAACTCATTTCCCTAATGACATTGTTGAAATAGTTTTACCTCACTCATAACCCATACTTCTACAATCATTTTGTTCACATTATTAAAAATAAAAGAATAAACACAAACAACACAAAGAAAGAGAAAAAAACGATGATGGTGGAACAAAAATAACAAAAGTTGGAAAATAATGATTCCACAATAACTAACAATCGAACTTATCAACTGTATACATAGTCAATAGTGAATTCGAGACGAGTGGTTATGGAGTTGGTATGCAGACATGACTGGTCGGTTGCTGGCTGGATTAGTGGTAACGTCGGAGATTTGCACGATTATAGGTGCCTTCAATGTTCGATTCGTCATATGCTTCACTCAGAACAAATGCATTTTTACCAATAATTTTAACAATTTTATATGGACCTTTAAATAAATAAAAAAACTTCTGAGTTACTTCTTCTATCGCGCTGGATTGCATTGGAACCCTGATTAATACGAAATCATCTTTCCGGAATTGTACCTTTGATTTTTCCTTTTGATATTTGCGACGCTTATGGAAACTTCGAAGAAGTTTTTCTTTCGCTATTTCGATTCGTAATTCTTTGTTGGTTGATTCAGATTCGGAAAACTTAATTATTTTTTGTATTTTGTCCATAAGGTTTTCATTCGAATGGAGCTGATGTGGAGTAAACCCTGTACTTTGATGTACGGTGATATTCAATATTTGTTGAATTTGTGGTATAATTTTGGCCCATTTAGTGTGTAGTTCAAAAGAATAAACACGAAAGAATTTTATAAGTCATATGTTTCCAATAAAAATATTGTTTCAAATAGCGCACTGTTCCATAAACTCCTACATGACCCAATTGACTATGTATACAGTTGATAAGTTCGATTGTTAGTTATTGTGGAATCATTATTTTCCAACTTTTGTTATTTTTGTTGCGAGTAAACAACACGTTGTTGTAGACGTTATAGTTGCAATTTGCATTGTCAGAAATTGTTGTGTCAAATTTGGTATTTAAGTCAGAATCTTTTTGCTGTAAGACCCCCATGTCTTTGAAATAGATTGGCAATCCAGAATTGAATATTGTTTGAGATAATGAATTTATATGATTATTAGATGTTGAAATTTTATTCGATGTTAAAGCAAAGATTATTAGTGAATGCAATGTTTCATCATGAAATTGACTATCTGGATTACGACTGAAAAAATCAGCGACAATATTGTCTTGTCCTCTGCAATGAGTTACTATAAAATTGTATTGTTGTAATAATAGATTCCATCGAATAAGCCGAGCATTATAAAACGTAGTACTTTTCAAAAATGTTAAAGCTTTATGATCTGTTATTATTTCAAATTTCTGCTCAACCAAATAACAGCAAAATTTTGTTACAGAGTATATGATTGCCAAAAGTTCTTTTTCTGTAGTGTGATAATCATTTTTTAATGCTATAACGGGAACATTATGTTTTCCTTCCCAATTCCATATTGATTTATCTTTCAATAAATCTCTCAAAGGTTCGATATAAGTAGCATATCTGAATGCAAATTGTCGGTAATAATTACACATTCCAAAGAATTGCTGTAATTGCTTTCTACTCTTTGGTGCAACAAATTCTCGGATCACTCTAAGTTTATCTGGATTTGGACATACACCGTTTGTTGATAAAATGAATCCTAAAAATGGTATTGATTGTTTGAAGAAAAGTGACTTGCTCAGTTTCAATGTAAAATTATTCTGTTCAAGACGTTGAAATACTAGATGCAGATGTTCTAAATGTTGATTGAAATTACTTGATGCAATCAAAAGATCGTCGACATACGATGTTAAAAAATGTGAGAAATCGTTTTTAAACGCCATGTTCAGAGTTCGTATGAAACCGCTTCCAGCGGTTTTCAACCCGAAAGGTATTCTACAAAATTGATGAAGGGTAGATCCGTGTAAAAATGCAGTGTAAGGTCTTGATTCTATTTCGAGTGGAATTTGCCAATAACCATGTGTTAAATCAACGCTTGTAAAATACTCGATTCCATGATAATTTTGCAATATTTCATTAATCAATGGTGGTGATTCATTATCTGACTCAATTATTTCATTCAAATAGCGTACTCTACCATCTTGTTTCTTCACAATTCTTAATGGGTTACAAAATGGGCTTATCGAACGTTCTATTATACCAGCTCTTAGCAGTTCTCGTATCTCTACGTTTACTGCATCTTTGAGTGCAATTGGTACCGGATATGATCGCCGAATGAATGACCTATCGCTTATTAGCTTTAACTTGTGTTTTTAGATACTAGTGCATCCTGGTTTTTCTGAAAATAACGCCCTATGTTGTTCAAGCAATTTGACCATAGCATTCCTCTGATCATCATTTATCATCGTAAGTTGAGACGCGATCACCCGCAAATCTCTATAAAAATTATGATCTTCTTGACTATTTGAAAATTCAACTTCATCTATTTTTCCTAAAACTCCGTTGTTGTGAATAAGTTTTGACGTGGATAAATCCCCTAATTTGTTGGTACTACGGGAATTATTACTTTCATTAGATTCAAATAGACAATCGTTGGTCAACACGACGATATCGACCATAAGATGGAAGTTTGCATGGTTATTTCGGAAAAGAGAATCGTGAAGCGAAATGGTGTTTGAACCTAAATTATCAACGTACGAAGATAATTATGCGATAGTACAGCAACTTCCATACCGAGTCAAAGATATATTAGCCGCAATCGATTTCTTAAATACACAAGTGATTTTACAAGCATTAGCTAATTTATATACGTCGTACGAGGAGAAAGAAAATATAAACAAGAACAAACCAGGTAACTCTTCTGACTACAATCGAAATAATATTAATAGGCAAATGCAAAGTATGAATATGCATCAACCACGACCACGTTATCATAATAATCGAACGAAAGACCAGAATCAAAGTAATACTTCAGTAAATTTTACAATGCCAAATATCAATTTTTCACCTCCTACAATAACAAATTCAAATAGTCATCATTTAAACTAGATTTGAGTGCGATGAAAAAAGGTTCCACATCGTACCATAATAATTATTATAATTTGGTTTAGGATCTTACTGGTAACATAGTCAAAGAAACTGATAACGAAGATAATGATCAATGTTCAATGTATCTGCATTTGTTTATAACAATCGGAGGGATTGCTGTAAAAGTCTTAGTAGATTCTGGTAGCCAACTTGTATCTCGAAAAGTTTATATAAACAATTATCTCTCAATGTAGCGTTAACTGAATTGCCTGTTTCAAATGTAAAAATGATACCTGCGTTTGGTAAGTCGAGTGTTAATGTCAATAAACAAATTTTGATAGATATGTTCATAAATAACGTACGAATGACATATGCTTTTTTAGTTGTACCTAGGTTAATTTCGTCTGTGATATTGGGGGATGACTGGTTGACTGTGAATCGCGTTATGTTAAATCATAATCAAGGAACAATTGTGATTATTGGTATTCTCTTTGGTTCTGACTTCATCTCGTACAGTCGTGAATCTTTAGAGAAATTGAAATCTTCATGCACTGAAAACATACAATATATTCAAAATATCAATTGTTTGAATAATTCTTCGAATGTCGTAAATAATAATAATAATCTTGAAAATAATAATAACATTGAAATTGATGTAAACATGCCTAGTACAGAGGATGTTTATGATAATAATATTAAAATTGTAGGGAGCATGCCTAATATAGAGGATGCTATCCAGCATGATAATTTGATTGTGTCTTATAATATGTCTATGCAAAATCATAATCTATGTAATTTCGTTGATAATTCTGTGAAAAATATTTACGCCAATACTGATTCGCTATTAATGTCATTGTCAAAAGGGAGTCTAGTTCTTGTTTATATTTTCTTTCTCCTCGTACGACGTATCTAAATTAGCTAATGCTTGTAAAATCACTTGTGTATCTGAGAAATCGATTGCGGCTAATATATCTTTGACTCGGTATGGAAGTTGCTGTACTATCGCATAATTATCTTCGTACGTTGATAATTTAGGTTCAAACACCATTTCGCTTTACGATTCTCTTTTCCGAAATAACCATGCAAACTTCCTTCTTATGGTCGATACCGTCGTGTTGACCAACGATTTTTCAACTTAACTTGATATTGTCCTGAATAAAATTTCGCTTTGAACAATCTTTCAAAATTTTTCTAAGTGTCACATCTATCTTTGTTAATATTGAACCGAATGTTTGCTCTACCGTTTAATATATTTTCAATAATCCACATGCGTTGCGCACCAGAAACATTAGATAAAGTAAAATAATTTCGAAGCTTTGACAAAAACTCTAATGGATTTTGTTCATCGTCATCATCACCGAATTCAGGTCCTTTTATGTCTCATCGCATGTATTGAAAATGATTAATCAATCCACCCACCAACTGACCCGTTATATCTACCTGTTGACCAGCTGATGTTCCTCTACGTAATTCATTCAATTCTCGGGTCTGTGCCTCTTTTTCCTTTTGCATGAGATGTAGCTGTTTTTCTAAATCATGACGAGATAACATCTCATCCTTTTCTCTTTGCAGTTCCTCTCTTCCTCTTGCCAACCTTTCCTGATCAGCTCATAACTTTTTTATTTGTTCCTCCATTTTCGTCAACAGATCTTTGTTCGTTTTGACCTTCTTTACAACAGGTGATGACGAACTGTCTTCACATAGCCTCACAGACGACTCAGCTTTCGACCTTGTTATAATGGGACTATGATTAACTTTACCCATAAACACAATTTATAACGAACACAAACATTTACTATTTCATACGACTAACCTAACCTACTTCGGTCATCTAAAAAACCACGCTTTTGACCTTTCGGTGGTCATAACTGTCGTTGCGGTTTTTTCTCGATATTCAAAAATGATCCAGCAGACGCAGAATTTTCCAAGCTTTCGAACCTCCTCTGAATTTCTGCTTGATAATTTTTTTCTTCGTAGTTATCAACCTCTGAACCGAGGGTTCTAACCCAAACGGCCTTGATCGAATACTACCTGAGTATTTTATCCTACTTCCTTGATGGACGTTATGACATGTTGCGATCATTGATGATCCTGCCAAAATCAAATAATACTGTTGTTACACGCATGGATCATGAGTAGATACAAGAAGTAATAACACAATTAGCTATGCTGTGTATTAAAAGATCTCTCGAAGTTTGTGCCAGATAAAGTCCCGTAGTTCACCGCTAGATGGCCAGGCGCCTTGTCCTCGCCCGCAGCCAAAATACAGCGCGTCGAAAATAAGTCTACGGCAGCTCGAACATAGGGTCGGTGCTGAACGAATTCGACTATCCGCAAGACCATTGAATTGGACATTTGCGAGTTGGAGTTCGTGAAAATTAGACCTGTGGACAATGCTCTTGTATTGCAGTATACGGTGCTGTGCAACGAATTTGTACTGTTTCCACTCATAGTTTTTTCCGTGCACTTGAGTAGCTATTAGCTGCAATTGGCATTGAAGCACTGTTATATACAGGGTGAATCCTTCAACTCTGTCAACCCGTCAGGGGTATGTTGGGGCTGCTCAGACAAGCATTTTGAGGTAATACACTTATGGTCGGAAACTCCTCCTAACGGCTGTGGAGGGCTTTGAAGATTTTTTTTTTTAATTGATTTATTTATTTATTTATTTTTTCTGGTACCCAGGGGTTGCTCCTACTTTCGCTCGGATTCGAACGCAATGGTTTATTCTGCGCTAAAAAACGTACTTCTTAGTGTCTCATCAGTACAATGACAAGTCGAGTAATTATGAACCGCCTTACTTGGGTCGAGCTAACCAGATGTGCATTATGCGTACCGCGCCAATGATTCGAATTCACTCGCTGCGTAACGCTGGTATCGTGAACGGTTCCCAAACCGACCTTTTCCCCACAGGCAAGTTTTCACTGCAGTTAATCGTCACCTGAGGGAAACTGGGTACCATAAAGAAAAAATTGAAAACAAAAAAAATTTAAAAAACAAAACTCCAAAGCCCTCCACAGCCGTTGGGAGGAGTTTGCGACCATAAGTGTGTTACCTCAAAATGCTTGTCTGAGCAGCCCCAACATACCCCTGACGGGTTGACAGAGTTGAAGGATTCACCCTGTATATTGTGACGCCGCTCTCCGCTCCCCGAAGGAATACAAAGAACAGTTCACGACGCACCCTACGGCGCTCCTGTCTATGCACTTCCGATCTCAAAATCCCGAAAATCAGAACTCTAAATTTTTCACGCATATCTCAAAATTAGACCGTTGGGCGCCAGACGCACTTTGCGTCAATAAATCAAACAAATTACAAAACAAACCAAAATACTCAAAAGTGCAATAAAGTCTCACGACGGCTGCGCTCGGCTGACTTACCTCCGCGAAAGATGTTGTGGTCGAAGGGCAGGGTTGCCAATCCAATTATTCTTTTATTTTTATCATCATTTGGGCGCCATCTTGTAACACAAAGTATGCACAACGTGGTTCTATACTAATTGAACCAAAAATCTAGAGCAAAATCCTTGGCAACTCAATTCATTGGTCGCTGGCTTGACCTCACGTTGGGCGTCATTTGGTACGATAAAATGTAGGACTCAGTAAACAACAGTCAGTTCAGTTTCAACAATATTATGCTTCAATGCAATTAAGCGTCAGAGCTTCCAAATACAAAATTCCCAATTCGAAATTCACAAAATATGGCTCTTTGGCCCAAAAGACTCAATACAATGCAAACTCTATGCTACGGCACGACTCAGAGGGAGTCAGGGCGATACGATAGAAAAAAAAGGCGAGAAAATACAGGATAAGCGGAACGATACGATAATATAAGGAACGGCAAATATCATAGAAAAGAGCAGCAAATATAACAGTAAGAGATCAAAGATTTAGCAAGGTCAACACCGCAGGCGTTGCAAAATACCCAAATAGCAAAATACACAATAATCAAAATAGCAAAAGATTCCAAGCCAAATATTATCTCGGATTATAGCTCTTAAGAGCGAAAAAGAAAAGGCGTCAGCCAGTCACGAATTAACACATTCCAAATTATCCAAATAATCAAAAATCGTCGCGACCTGGTCGTACGCAAAGGAGACTCAACTCACAAAACTATGCGACGGTAGGGCTTTCTGGGCCAACAACCGTGACGCAAATACAAAATTACTCGACGGTAGGGCTTTCTGGGCCAACAACCGCGTGGTAACACCCAAAAATGACCAGGCCTGACCCAATATGTTACATTTTAGGGTTATTTCGTGGCTTTACAGTAAGAAAGTAAAGCTTACCTCAGCGATAGAAGAAAAAAAAGAACGATAGATCAGAAAAGAAAGCGGAGAAAAAGCACTAAATGACTTCAAGAAAACTGTAGGGGGGCTTTAGGGGAGCGGTACGATAATTGATGGTGATTCCGTGTAGCCGGGTCGACGGTCAAACGTAGAAGAGAAGGATCCTTCGATCCGTCCTGCCGAATATCGATATCTGGAGGGAGTAGCTTCCGATGTTCGATTGGTCGCTAGATCACTCCAGCGACACCTTAGCTGCGCTGACTGCGCAGGATGAACTGGATGGCTACTGCTTCAGACTGCACGGACCCTGCTGTACCCTGATGCTTCCCTCGTTATTCGGTGGGTGTCACTCCCGGAGCCACCGCCGCCTTGGAGTAGCCCCCCAGCCCTGGGCCCACACGTGACCTCGCTAGCTGGGGGTTGTTTGGCTTCGGTGCGACGACCTTCACTCTGGATCCTCGCCGGACCGCACCAGGATCGGCGTAGGGGGTCACTTGAACACCGCTCCCGCAATTCTGCTGCTCCTTGGGGTGAATAATGTAGCCGGGGCCTTTCTGGGGTAACCGCGGAGTCAACACGGTGTCCGGAGGGTGGGTGTTGTTGGGGTGGTTCGGCGCCTGGCCGAGAAGTCGGGATGGTAGGAGGCTCTACTGTGGAGTTCATCTCACGGCCTTATACGCTGCCATTCGGCATCCACGGAGTTGGTGCGATACGATAGTTCGGGGAATGTGCAGCAGCGGAAAAGTCGTCCACTGTGCTCCCCGGAAAGACATCATTTCGATACGAGATGGTAGACGCTGATCTTCGTCCGTTTTTTGCGGCAACCAGAGCTGCGCGTCTTTTGGGGCTACTTTTACTTACAAGGAGACCTTGCCAAGTGCCACCCACCGATTTTGACGAAACTTCGCAGGATGAAAGAATAGCAAAAAAAAACGGATACGTGTTTTGGCTTATCCGTAGACACTCAACCGGTTTTGAGAAAATTACGGTTTGAACACGAAAAAATTTTGACGTTGCTTCATGAGTCTGGCCGCGCGCCATCTGTACAAGCAGATCAGCGGTGCAGCGGCTAACGTGACAGCTTCGAGAATTAATGCTCCGGGTTCGAGTCCGGTCAGAGATGTTTTTTTTTTTTTTTTTCAAATTCTTCGTCAAAGTATGCTACGCGCACGTTCTTTATTATTATTATTGATTTTTATGTTTATTATTATATTATCTCCCGATTAATTCAACAATATGTAGCGCATTCGTCGGGATGGTACCTATCGTAGTAACATTCAAAACATAAATATTCTCTGCACCAGAAGCAACGCGTGAAGGCACTTTGGCCGCAATCACAGTTCTGGGTGTGAACGTCATCCGGAAACGCAACGTCGTTGACGTTATTGAAAACCACGCGATCCGCCGATAATTTTGCGGCGAACTATGCGTACCGAATCATTTTTTCAAATGCTGGTGCCCGCAATTGATTGTGGACCAGGGAGTGTATTTTTATTGCTTCGCGTCTGCTTGTGATTTCTCTCCGCTGTGCAATCAGGACGGGGCAGTTTTGGAGTGGTCGAATATAGTTTTTTACCAGTCGAAAATATTTCGTATTATTTTCTACGAATTATCGGCCGGTTGGCTACGGCTAGCGAGCCTACCTGAGAACCTACCCCGTAGCATAATTCGGAATAACGGACAGTTTATTCGAAATGATGAATTATAATTTCAATAAAGGGTCCTTGTATTTCCCAATGAAATGAGGAACGTTCGCGCAGCATACTTTGACAAAGAATTTGAAAAAAAAAAAAAAAAAACATTTCTGACCGGACTCGAACCCAGAGCATCAATTCTCAAAGCTGTCACGCTAGCCGCTGAACCGCTGATTTGATTTGATCAAGTTTTTATCCAAATTTTTTACATACAGTGTAATACAGGTGTTTATGATATAATTACCGGCCCGGGGGCCTTAGATTATACTTAACATAATGGTTTCATGCTTTCGCAGACAGGAAGTTAGATTGGGAAATAGAGGGTTAAGAGGGGAAAATTTACAAAAAACCCCTAGGTCATGAGGGTTGATGGTTGTGATTCAGCGATTGATGATGGGTATGTACAGGTGAGTGGTGGTGGTTAGGCTTGACCTATTCCATAAAGAATTCGTTTCTTAGTAGATTTAGCCCACTTTGAATGAGTGTATGTAGAGATAGATCTAACGCTCGAGTTTTCATGAAGTTTAGAGAGAGTATTGAAATTAATAGTCGGCTTTTTTATCAGGTCCGTGATCAGCGGTATTTTTAAATCTTCATGCATTTTCAGCACCGAAGAGTCTCTAGGAGTACCAGTCGCTAGTCTTAAACATTTATTCTGGGTGACCTGGAGCTTGTTAAGGTGCACATTGGCTGCATTGTGCCAGATCGGGCAGGCATAAAGTAGAGTAGGTCTTATGATAGATTTATAGAGTAGTAGTTTCATGATTACACTGAGGTAAGGAGACTTAAGTAGGTTATACAATCGGGAGAGTTTTGCTTTTGTTTTGGAGTTGGCTGCGTCAATATGGTCCGCCCATAGTAACTTATTATCAATTATTAATCCTAGGTATTTAACAGAGGTGGTGAATTTAATCGCCTTACCCCTGATCACGATCTCCGTTGGAGCCCTCCTTGAGGTAGGAAAAAGGATTGCTTCGGTCTTACCCGTGTTCATTTTAATATGCCATTTTTCAAGTTCAGCCGCGATCAAGTGGGTTGCATTCACTAATCTG
This sequence comes from Athalia rosae, assembly GCF_917208135.1. Classification (NCBI taxonomy): domain Eukaryota; kingdom Metazoa; phylum Arthropoda; class Insecta; order Hymenoptera; family Athaliidae; genus Athalia; species Athalia rosae. The sequence continues at coordinate 8,985,078 of NC_064032.1, read as the reverse complement.
TTGGAGGCTGAAATTGGGGAAACGCTGGACGAAAAAAGCGCAAGGTCGTCCGCGAAGCCCGCAATTTCTACACCTTTAGGCACAAGTGAGTATAGGTGCGAACAATAAATGTTGAAGAGAAATGGAGCTAGGATGGAACCCTGGGGAACCCCCGCAGAGATCGTGATCAGATCGGAGGTTGTGTTTTGTAGAGATACATAGATTCTTCTATTGCTTAAGTATGAGAATAGGAGTTTAATCAAGTAACGGGGGAAATTATACTGGATGACTTTATATACAAGGCCCTGATGCCAGACCGAGTCAAAAGCTTTTTCACTGTCTAGGAGTATTAATGCTGTAAAGTTATTGATGTTTGTTTGAGTTTTAATTTCTTCTACCACCCTCATCAGTTGGTGGGTAGTAGCGTGTCCCTTACGGAAGCCAAGCTGAGGCGGTAAAATGTTATTGTTGGTAGCATGGCAGTTTAGTCTAGTCAAAACAATTTTTTCAAGTATTTTGCCTAAGGATGGAAGTAAGCTTATCGGTCTATAGCTAGAGGGAAGTGAGGGATCCTTGCCCAGTTTAATAATAGGTATTACTTTAGCCTGTTTCCATGTGTTAGGAAAGTATTCCAACCTTAGGCAGGCGTTGAAAATGTTCGTGATATATACAAGTACTTTTCTCGACAGGTTTTTTAAAACTATATTATGAATAGCGTGCGTCGTGTCCCGGGGCAGAAGACGACTTTAACTTAGCTATGATGGAGTGGACTTCCCCTGGCGAGGTGTGATGCGGTAGGTCAGGAAGGTTATAAGGAGCAGGGCTGGCAAGGAAACGGTTTGTGGCCGCATTGATCTGTTGGTTAAAAGAGTTGTTGCCATTGTTAATAGAGGCCGTATGAACATCAGCGAAGTGTTGGCAGAGGGGGTTAGCTTTTGTAACAGGTGAAGAAAGTAGACTATTATTTTAGTGTGTTTTTCAAAGGGGGAAGATCATGAGTTCTGGGGTTATTGAAATTTTTTGCTAGTTTCCAGATAGATTTGTCTTTCGTATTCATCTTAGAAAGCTTGGAGGCCCAGATTTTTTGGCGCCAAATGCATAATTCTGTTTTAATCAGTCTCTTAAGCTTGTTATAATTAGTTTTATGGGTTCTTAACTGGTTTAATTGCCACAGGAAACGTCCATGATTCTTAAGTTTGATGAGGTTTTTAATGTTGGCAGGAATGTCTGGGAAGTTGAACTGGTTGGTGAGCGGAGGGGCTAATTGGAGTATTGTATCTGATATTGAATCAGTAATACGGGTGATAGATTCGTTGATATCAGTGATTGAGTTTAGTATGGGGGCTGCTGTTGATATTGCCTCATCTAAGGATGTACGGAAGTTTTTCCAGTTAATTTTATAGATGTCTGGTTTGTGGCTGATCGATGGAAGATCGTATTGCAGCGCTAGGTCAAACAAGACCGGGAGGTGATCTGAGGGGGAGGAGGGTAAGGTGTGGATATTAGATATACGAGTCGGTCTGTTTGTGAGAATTAGATCAAGAGTGCTCGGAGTTTCATTGCGTTTCACTGGAATGAAAGTTGAATTTGGTGGGGCTATGACATATAGGTCTGAGGCGTCAGTTAGGCGGCGAATGACATCACCAGAGGCATTTTTCCTTACACAACCCCATGATGTGTGTTTGGCATTAAAGTCTCCTGCTACTATGAGAGATCCAGGAAATCTGCGTAGTTGTTGGAGCAACGTTTTAGAGATGGTATTTTTAGGTGGATTGTATATTGCAAAGAGGTTTGTTTTGATTGTGTTGTAGGTGAGAGAAATTCCAACCAGTTCAGTGGAAGAGTTAGAGATGTCTGGAGGTAGGAAGAGGTTGTCATATTGGATGTTGGACCTAATTATAATTGCCACTTCACCCCCCATTTCGTTAGGTCTATCTTTCCTTATAATATTAAATCCTGGTAAGTTAAGCAGCTGCTTAGGGCTTAAAAAGGTCTCCGAAATGAATGCTATATCAATATTATTGTCCTTCAAGATTGCAAATAGCTCTTCAATATGTGCTTTAATACTTTGGATATTTAGCATCATAAGATTAAGATAGTTAGGAGTCAATGGCATGGTTCAACAAGTAGATGTGAATAATTCGCCATGATTTGAATTTTTTCAAGAGAAGATTTGGCAGATTTAAGCTGTGCTATCATCACACGTAATTCGGATATAATATTAAATATATTAAGTTCGACCAGCTCGTTATGAATAGCATTGATTTCAGATAGTGTGTTCATGAGATTAGTTAGAGGTGAAAGGCTAGTAGAGCTAGTATTGTTACTCGGTGCCGTTTGCTGTGCTTAGACGAGAGTAGGCTGAGATGATGCTTTGGCGGCATCTGCGTAGGTATGTTGACTAGAAGAGGTTGGTTGACTAGACGAGGTCGATTGACTAGCAGAGTCCGGGCCATGAGTGTTGTGATCGGAGAGATTAACCAAGGTAGGTTTATTAGCCTGTTGCGCGTTACGAGTGTTTCTCGATTCTATGGCCGCTTTAAACTTGTCTCTGGACTCGCATTGTCTAAAGCTGGCAACATGATCACCGTTGCAGTTAGCACAGCGGATGATATCAGGCTCAATACAGTCTTTAATGTTGTGGTCACCGGCACAGCAGACACATTTTTGTTTCATGTGGCAATATTTACTGGTGTGGCCAAAGGATTGGCATTTGAAGCACTGGGTAATATTAGCCCCCGATTAAAATTTTTCCGGAGTGAAAGAGTGGTAGAGGATGGAGCTAATGTCTTTCAGGTTTTTAAGAGTAATTTCTGGTTGAGTAGTCACCACAAACACTGGAAGGTTCCTTTTTGAGCCATCTGGGTTGTTTTTAATAAACTGTTTGACGTTTATGACCGGGATGGATTTTTGAAGATCATCACTAATATCCTCAGGGGTCATAGTTGCTGGTAGACCGTGTATGACGTATTTCCGTGGGAGGTCATTTTTGAAAGCGTATGTATAGAACTCCAGCCGTTGTAGTTTGCATAGGTCCGTGGCTTGGTTGTAATCGCTTTTTGAGAGGACGTAAAGTTGGGTCGCCGACCCAGTGAATTTGATTTTGAAGTCAGATTGACATTGACTTTTGAGTTTATCCGTGAATTCTCTGATATTGGATATGGCTCCTTTGATTACAATGGGAGGTATTTTGACTTTTTTCTCATTAGGTACGGTTGCAGGCGTTGCTTCTGATATAGGATCAGGTAATTCAGTTATGGAATCAAGCGCTGAGAATCTATTAGAGATAGCTGTCGTAATGATGGTGGCTTGAGAGTTTTTTGTTGCAGAGGTCGATGGTGATGTCTTGTTAGATGGTGGCACTCTGGATTTTAGGGGCACCGCAGGGGATTTAGCAATGATTATTGATTTGGTACTAATTTTTGATTTCTTCATGATGGGTGCCGACGGAGTTTCTTTCGGGACATTCCCTGTTATACGAGATTTACTGCGTGTAGCGGCCGTTATTATTTACCCGAGAACCAACGCTGGAAAGCTCGTCAAACGAAGTATTATTATATGCGCGATAGCTGATGTGTATCACGATATATACAAGGAGCGTAGACACGTGTTTTTGACTGAACCGCTGATCTGCTTGTACAGATGGCGCGCGGCTAGACTCATGAAGCAACGTCAAAATTTTTTCGTGTTTCAACCGTATTTTTCTCAAAAACGGTCGAGTGTCTACGGATAAGCCGAAACACGTATCCGTTTTTTTTTGCTATTCTTCCATCCTGCGAAGTTTCGTCAAAATCGGTGGGTGGCACTTGGCAAGGTCTCCTTGTTAGTCCGATGCAGTTGGGTCCGTGAGCCTTCCACAGTAGCATTCGTCGGGCTGTGGTATTCCCACGGTGGTCAGGCTCCAAGACATAGGGAGGGTTGGAATGAGAGAGAAATACAAAAATTAATGCTTTTTTACAAACTACCTAAATCTGTCACTGTTTGCCGAGAGTATCCTGCCGATCCGGCCGTATTTTCGAGAAGTTGGATGACCCTGTGACGGGCATGAAAAATGCAACGTCACCGTACATATATGAATATTTTTATTTTGTCGACCAGTCAATTCGGAGATAATGCACAATTGGATCTTATAAACTCAAAGGTAACTTGAATTTGTCTTACCTTATATCAAATCTCCTAGAAGGACCGAATTCCGTTCCATCTGCAATATTAGTACGTTATGTCATCATCTATCGATTTCTCATGATGATGGATAAATTATTGAAATAATTTGAAATAATTTGATTGAATCAACTGACTTTTTTCGTCTTCATTAACACCTACTCAAGCAGGCAGTGTCTTTCACCGTCGATTGAATTTTTTCAAACAAATTTTCATTTTTTATTGCGCTTCTGTTTATCGCCATAGTACAACGATGAAATTTCTGAACAAGGAGTGTTGCACAGTTTGAACAGATTCGATAAGTAGTTGAAAACTGTTCACCAACTAGGATCCGGCATAGTTTTTATCATTCAAATCAAAATTTTTTTCGAAATCCATAGCGCGGATGACCAGTACGTCGGAAACTGGGACGTAAGTGATCTATACATATGAAATTATGAAATGCACGACTGTGACGTCATGAACGGTTACCGATACGTCGAAAACTATGAAGTTTACGACCTGTACGTCTGAAAATATGCAGCGAACGACCTGGACATCGAAAACTATGGAGCGCATGACCTAAACATCGAAAACTATCGAGCGCACGACCTGGACAACGTGAACTATCAAGCAGACGACCTGGACATCGGAATCTATGGAGCGCACGACCTGGTCATCGTAAACTATCGAGCGAACGACCTGGACATCACAAACTATCGAGCGCACGACCTGGACATCGGAAACTATCGAGCGAACGACCTGGACATCACAAACTATCGAGCGCACAATCTGGACATCGGAATCTATAGAGCGCACAACTTGAACGTCAGATTCCGTAGGGGATCAGCTGATCAGCTGATCTACGTGCAATCAATGATTTCGGATCAAGACTGTTATCATAGTATAAAATTTTGGAGGGCGAAAAATACTAAAGTTATCATAATCTGAATTTTGGGTACAGAATTATTTTATATATATTGATAGATGTTCATATAATTGTGCTAACTCAAATCCAATTTTTCTCAATTATACTCAGTTTTATTCAAATCTCAATAACTTCGCTCAATTGTACACAATACGAATTGATTCTTGATAATTCCGATTAATTCGGAATGATTCATATAATTTCGATTGAATGTAAGTTAAAATTCATTCTCTTCCGTAATAGTTTTTCTAATACGTGTTACTTTGAATTATTCATAATCCATTGACACGTTAATTAGATGAGTTCTTTTCCCCTCGATCACACCCATGCGACTGCTATAAGCGTCGCGCGACCAAAATCGTACGCCAACACGAATTGTGTTGCAAGCAAGTAATACGCTTCTTTCTTTGCGGTGGCTAAATTTATCGTAAAGTTGATCGTCAGTGAATGCCACTGGCAACGTACGTCGTTGCAAAGGCGGAAGTGCATCGTCGAAAACTCGTAGGAGCTACTGTGATATTATTTATAAATAGAAAAAGGAGAAAGAGAAGGCTACGAAGAAATTGGGTGACGCTTTTCATTCAGAAACGACGCGATTATGAATTTTTTAATACTAAATGAAGACAGGTTTTGCTGAACATTGCACTATTCGTTAATTGGTACCGCATGACCAGAACAGAATTTGAGGATTCATTGAAATCACTAGCACTATTATCCAGAAGAATAACTACATTCGTGGATCAATTTTGTCTGCAGAACGTCTCTTGCTTACATTGAAGTGTGTATATTGGACTTGATTCACAAAGTCTACTCGCTATCAGTGACCATAAGGAAGGATACGATGAGTCAGAGTCAAAACGAATGAACTTTGTGAACACAGCCTTGGTGAACCGTTACAAGAGACTTACTATGAATTCTGATGATGCAAACATGGAATATCTTTTTGTGTCAGAGATATTTGACCTCCGGTGATTTTACGATGTCCTTGAAATACTAATATCACATCGCTCAACCGACGATAACGGACATAATGAAGGAAACTTGCAAAGCTATATGGACAATTTTAATACCGATAATCTGAATTCCACCTGGGTATGACGAGTGGGCAGAAATTACTGCAGGTTTCGGAAGAACTTGCCAGTTTCTCTATTGTACCGGTGCCTTAGATGGCAAACACGTAGTTATGCAGGTAAGCACAACCATTTGAGTCGAAGTGAAGGTCTATGATGGTCAATCAGGAGCACGAAATAAATATGGCAAATTCGTACACCTGTTTAGCTTTTAATGATCACATAAATCCTTTGCTCTTGATCATCCATCGGAGCATTACAAATTCGTGTTAGATCTAATTGTAAGTTGGTCTTTCATCATAATATATTTTTACACATGACAAAATTCTCATCAAATCACTTTATTTTTAGGCACCATCTAATTCTGAATCGCAATATACAATTACAGAGGATGTCGGCATTGTACTAATGGCACTGTGTGACAGTAAATATCGCTGCCGGCTTGTTGATGTTGGTGCACAAGGTCGTTCGAGTGACGGTGAAATAGGAAGCAATTCCGAGATAGGTAGGAATATGTCGAGAGGTAAAATGAGGATACCACCAGAAGATAATGTTGGTAGTAAACATGTATTATCACCATATGTTTTTGTAGTTAATGAGGCGTTCGAGTTATCTGAATTTATGATGCGCCCATGTACTGGGAGAGGAGGACTCCTGAAAGAGAAAGCAGTTTTTAACTACCGACTGAGTCGTGCTCGCAGACTGATTGAAAATTCCTTCGCTATTCTCGCAGCACAATAGCGTATGATACCGAAAGTCTATAATTGCCAATGTGGATACTGTAACAGCAATTGTAAAGGCTTCAGACTGTTTGCATAACTTTCTGGAACAAAACAATGAAAATAATCCATATTGCCCACCTGATCTGGTAGATTTAGAGGACAGATATGAGAGGTCTATGGTAGCAGCGGTATCATGGCATGCCGCAACGCATGGAGCCGCTTTCAACCTATTAGAAATGCAGGCGGCGATAACAATACACAACGTGCTGCTAATATCAGAATCAAGTTCACAGTTTACTTTAATAACGAGGGTGCTTTAGAATGGCTAGACGAAGCAATCGATCGCTAATGAACAACAACGCGACCCTTTCGTTTCATATTCCGCTCGACATATCTTCAACTCTTGATCCTTGAAGTATTGTTAATATATACTGCAACTTTTCCGGTCGTTCATGACGTATGCTATCAACGGACAGTCGAGCCTTGGTGGGTTTTTTGCATTAAAATTTCGATTAAGGCTTCTTCTACCAATGATACCACTAAATTCGTAGTCCAAGGATAGTGTTAGGAAACGAACTCGGATTTGTGCAAGCCAGAGCCGCCTTTAAGAGCCAAGAACCTGGTATGAACTCAATTATACCAGGTCTGTCTAGAGGATCTGTTTTGATCTGGGAAAGACACGGCTTCCGAACCCGGATAAAACTATGAAGTTCCACCAGAGTCGTTTCACCTTCTACAAAGCAGGTAAATCTCCCTGCCCGTCTGTTCAGACTCGGATGTAATCAGGTTCAACACAAAGTCAGATACGGATTGCTATCATCGCTCAATCAGTACTGCCGAATGTGTGCCTTGTCCACCAAAGCTGGCTCTAAAGTAGGAGTCAGGAAAAAGAGAGAAATCATAAGTTCTGCCCAGACTTCATAACTCAAAAAAGATTCCCGAATAATATTATCCAAAGTCAAGGCTTGATGGCTGATGATATAGACTTGCAAAAATAACAAAGGTAATAAAGTTATGAGCAACCGCCTCTCAAAAGACATAGACAAAAGTAATATCATATTATATTTTATTCTAACTGCATCCCTATTCTAACACTAGATTCTATATAGTCTTGTAGACTAATGACCCGAAAATGTTGATTTTAAGATAAAGTTATGAGCGCTGTTGCCAGGATTTATCTTCCCGTCTGTTTGAGTTTTGTTTGAACGTGCAGGAACAAATGCTGCTACAGATCGATGCCGTTACTGTTGAATATATTTTGAGTGTTCAGAGTTTGAGTTTATTTCATGAAAACGAGGTTTTTTTCTTCCCGCCTGATGCCCAATATAAGCGAATTTTTTATGTTACGAAATTGGGAAAAGATTCGACTACCATTTCAGTTGTGCAGAATTTCTCTAAGTAGAAAGAATGAAATGCTACTTTTGACTGGGTAAAATTTTTATAAGTCACGATTTCGTATGAAGAATCGAATGCTTCTTTAGCTGAGTGAATTTGCAAGGATATGAGTCAGTCGGTTAACCCACAGCTGTTAGCTGGTCAACCCCCCGTTCTCTGGTTGCTGTCCGCTTCATATAGTCCTGGTGGCGTGACTTTAAGTTGCGCCTTAGCGAGAGCGTAGCTCCATAGTTTAGCGCAGCCTCCAACCGTCCTTCAGTTCTCCGCGCGACTGGAACCGGGCCTCGTTACCTTTTGCTGGCTAACGTGACTTGTTACAATACCTATAATTATGTAATGTGTTCGAATGTATGTACAGCATAATTCCGAACTTTTCATTACAACGATTTTGTATGAACTTTCAATTGAGAACATTTTTCGTAAGCGTCTGGTGCAGGAACCGAAATGTATGAACGTATACTACTTCAATAGTTCGAATTAATGGAATTCTTCGGCCGCGCCCGTGCCGGCTCGCCAGGGTCCGCCGCCTAGGCCTCTCCGCCGGGGCCTTCGCCTGGCCCTCCGGCGCCGCGTCGTTCGCGGCGGGCTGCGGCGGCTGCGGCTGCTGCTGCCGTTGCAGCTTCGCCACCGCAGCCCTCAGCGCCACGAGCTCGGTCATCACATCCGCTGGGGTGATCTGTGAATGATAATGATTATAAGTTATAATTAGATGTAGAGATAGCACTAGAATCAGACACTTTCATTCGCACTGTATCTTTACAATTTTAATAGTTCTATTGACTTGGACTAGTTTTTCTAATAGAATGCTTGTTGTGATATATGAGATATGTGAAATATGGGTCGGGACTCTTCGTACCACATTTAGTTTGTTGATACGCTTGATCATGTATATAGGGGAAGGCGGGGCAATACGGGGTACTTGACGAGAGCCCGAGCTTTCTGAAACTCAAGTATGACGAAAATTCGTCCGCTAATTTGTATTTGAAGTAAAAAAGGACAATCTTCATTTACCATTAGAAAGAAAAAATTAAGAATTATTCTATCGTACCATAATAATAAGAATTATACTAACATTTAAAGTAATCACCATTTATATTCCTTTGAAATCGGTTATAGAGAGAAACTGATTTTAAAATCGACAGTGATGGTTAAAGTCCCGAACGATCATTTAACAAAAAAATGGCTCACCTTCTCCTTTACATAAATTTGTGTCAAGTTCGAGTGATAAAAAATAGCGAAACTTTTCATGCAAAAAGTCAGATTCAAGAAAAGATTCTATTGGTGTGGATATAACTGTTCCTCCGAAAATAGATAAATTTTATGTGTGGTCATAGATATATATTGTGTGGCGATCAAACCGACAAGTTGTCTGTGATAGAAATCATCATAGGGAGAATTGCAACAATATTTCAGAAAAAAAATTGCAGCATCTTTTCAAAAACGAATTCATGATTGAAGTGTTGATTTGAATTCAGTATGAAACTATAATGTCTGTGTGAACATTGAAGATCTGTTACGTACGATTTGCTGTGCCGGCTCCCGTGACGGGCCGGGGGGGGCCGCCACCCCGACCGCCGCCTCCGCATAAGAGCGGCGCGGCGACTCATTTCTGGGTGATTCGTTATCTTTGTATACAATAAAATATCACATTAGTGCAAAAATTATTTATTTGAAAGGTATATATCTCAGTGCGTGTAGTATATGCAGAATATATAGGGAATTTCACGCAAACTCGACAAGCCTCCGTCCCTCACCATTTCTGTTCCGATCCATCCTTTTTTTTGACATTCAACTTACCCAGGATAGGTGAAAAAAAAAATTATTTATAATTTTTCGAACGCCCGAATTCCGTCACTGGCTTTCAAGAAACAAAAAATTGTTGCACGCGACTATATGTTCAACGGTCTATTATATCTAGATCTGTAAATGGTATCGGACTTCGATACTAGGTCGATTTGTTCGTCTTGAACACTACTTTTCGATGTATATTTTATCGATTGTCTACGAATTTTTCGAAGTCAGTTTCAAGAATTCAAAAATCGAAAAACTGAATTTTCGTGAAGTGTGGCATTTTTAAGTGCTTTAAAAAAAATCTCAAAGAATCTTCTCACCGAGTCTGAATTTTTGTGACCATCTGGATCCTGTGCCGAATTTTTCACGATTTCTGGCAGAATGTTCAATCAAATCGGGCTCCGTGGGAAGATTTCGAAGAAATTGAAATTGCCAAAGCTATAAGGTAGTTAAAAAAGTTGAAGAAAATACAAACAACTATACCCGTTATAATTGATTAGGATTGGTTGATTAGAGAGCAGTGAAAAATAGACTCGAGAAACTTGCAACGAATATGGATTTTATAGTATGAAATGTTATGCTAGAGAAACAAAAACCACTTTGGAAAAGAATTTTAATAAAATGCCAATTACTTTGTATTATCAGGCAACAGCACAGTGCGAAAGGTAAAGAGTACTCAGCTCTTATTGGTCAATGCCCCACCAACTACACAAGTACTCAAAAATGAGGCGGTGGAATTTAGGCGCTTACGTCCTCATTCAATAGTGTGTCCACCAACCATCATTCTCAAGTACACTATGCATTCGACGGTGCATCGAACCAACAATTGCCTCAAAGTACTCTGGCCTGGTGCGGAGTTCTTCCCACTTTGCTTCGACTCGAAGACTCAGGCCTTCCTCCCTTTCTCTGGCAACAGGCCTCCAGCCCCGGACCATTTCAGCCCAACAGTTTTCTATTGGGTTGAGATCCGGGGATTTGGCTGGCCAGTCGAGCCGCTGCACTTCTGGATGAGTTGTGTACCAGTCCTGCACGCTTCTGGCTCGATGCACCGCGCTATTGTCCTCAACAATACGAATAATGGGCATGTCTTGGGCCGGATATATTGCCCTCAGGGAGGGAAGCAATGCATTTTCTAGAATATTAATGTATTGCTCGGCATTCATGTTTCGCGTTATTTTCACTAATTCCCTTGGACCAGCGGCCAAAATCCAACCCAAACACGCTGAGGTTACGCGTCCACTGTGATGCCCCGCTACAACATTTTGCGGATTGTAGCGTTCCTCATCTTCCCTTCACACATATAACCGGCCATCCTTATCCGAGAAAACCACTTTCTCATCGGTAAAAACTTTTCGACTCGAATTTTCTTTCTGTGATTGTCAGCCCCTGCAGCGCGAAACTGATGCGGTCCTCTCGATGTCTGTTGGTGATGTCCATCTTCTTCGCCGCTCTCCTGCACCTCAGTCCTGCTTCCTTCAGTCGGGCTCGGATGATCCAAGGGCTGGCTGCGACTCCCACGGTGGGACCGGCAATGGTAGCTGCCTGAAAAGGATCAGTCCTCACGTAGGCAAAATGGCCTGATGAAAAAATAATTGATTGCAGAAATGAATGGATCCAAAAACAAGAGGAGAGATATATAAGACTAATGGAAAAAACAGACTTGATCCTCAGCAGCTGTTGTTCGGCGAGCAGCACCATTGCCTCTTCGGTGGTCCTCCAGTCTCATGATGCCATCTTCTCTGAACCTTGAGATCCAGCGCTTCGCTGTGGAAAGGCTTATATCTACTTCGGCTACAACGATGAGATGGTCACAGAAATCGATTATATTGATTGATCAAAAAAGAAGCTTTGTCTACTCTTCATGAATTATTTCACCTGCTATAGCTGAAGCTGATACACCGGACTCCCAGAGTCCTATCACTCGCCCACGCCTGGTCTGATCCATTTCATTATAAGATCAATTACTTGGAATTTTTTCAAGTAATAATTTTTTCACGGATCTCCTTAACAACGCATCAACAAGACAAAAGAGTAACCAAATCTCACGTTTTAAATGTTTTTCCAATGCGCGGGCACTCGTTTCCCGCGAGTTGTCAATTGTTTTTGAATCTAACCCTGTTATTGGTGAATCACGCGCAGCTTTTGGGTCCAACTTATAATACATTTTTATCTTCTGATAATTGACCAACTTCAAAGTTTTACTCTTCAAAGGCAAGAAACATAACAATCGAGCAAGTATTGGTAAGGCCAGTTTGGATTACTGGATAAAACTTTGCATTTTCAAGTGATGCTACTGAAATGATGCTCTTGCATATGTTTCGCCAATCTGGCCTCAATTGATCGTTGGATCGAGAAAACATAGTCTACGCTGATAGGGGTAAGATCGTTTGTGGAATCAGTAGGATTAAATGATGAATATTTATTTATTGCAAAATACTAAAGTTTTGACTCGCAGATCATCTTGTATATCCCACATTCATAACTCAGTATCTATTTGGGTGATTCTCTGTCTACGACAAATTTTGTCTAATGAAATGTAATTCATGCTTTTTTTTTGCTCCAAATCAATACAAGCAACGCACATTCTTTTGCACTTCCAATCAGATTTAACAGTTCCATGCTTTATTTTCCACTTACAGGTTTTTCCTGTTCCTACTAACTATGGAATTCTGTAGACTACAATTTATTCTGAATCGACATATTGTATATGAATTCAATACAAAAAATTATGTGAATATCACATCCAAGTGTGAATTATAATAATGTTCCATCCATTCCAATGTTCAGTTATTCAAATGATTCCCTGTCGTTGAAGTGTTATTATGATCTTGTAAATAAAATCCCATAGCACATACCCGGAATCTTTATTTTCAGTCGTCAGCCTGTTTGATTCGCACCGCTCTCCTTCGATTGATTTCAGCTTCTAGCTCTCATATGCAACATATCAATGATCCACAAAGAATTATGTCCTCACACATTGAGTAGAATAATGCATCAGAGAAGTTACCGTCGATTTTCCCATGGTATTTTCTGCAATAGTGTTTTGTATTTTTCGAAGTTTTGTTGATATTCTTGAAGAGAGAACACCTCGTAGTGTTTCTCAAAATCACTGTTCTGGTTGTCGTGCGTGAATATCTCGCGGATGACACATGGACAACCCGGCTGAACCATACCCGAAATCTTAATCGCCCATATGTTTTGCATCGCTTTCGTTTAATTCAACTAAACTCCTAGCATAACCCACGGAAAAAGTTTCGATTTCACATGTGATAGAATCACATATAATGTATCGAACATTTGACCGTTAAATTTTTCCAAGTTACTCCTCCGATAGTGGCCAATATTTTTCATATTATTCCTAATATCCCAAAAAAAAATTATTCGTATGGAGCAATGGTCATATTCTAGAAGAAGAAACAACTCGTATTGTTCCTTAAAATCACTTCTATCGGTACTGTAAATGAATAGTAATCGTTGCAATCATTGCATCGCCGATCGGAACAGATCGAAAGCAGCAGCGAATTCAGAGCTGTCAAACAGTTAAACACAGCAAGTAGACCGCGCGAGCAGACGACTTATTGTCAGCGGCGAGTCTTCATTGCGGCTCGTCGCTAGCGACCGAACTGCTGTGAGTCAGCCCATAGCCCGTGGCCGCTCGGAGGGTCAAGATCAAACACACTTGGTGTACATCCGTCCTCACCACGGTGAGAATTCAATTTTGTTTGTGACTTACGTCTCTTTAATTGTAACGAATTAGCTACTGTTCAGTCTTTCATTGAGATCGCGGAGCCTGTGGTTGTCCAGTGCAAAATAGACCGAACAAAAAATCCACGAGTGAGAAAGTGAAAACGTCATGACGACCCTCACCAGCGATGTGTGTTTTTATAAAAACTGCACATCGACCCAAGAAAAAGAGGGCATAACGCTATTCTGCTTCCCGAATACCAAGGATCCGAAATACGTAAACTGGGTCCAGAATGCAGGTAGGTACCCATAAATTCATTCTATTTTTGGTATACAATCTGCAAACGTACAAAACGGATTGCATATTGTTATAATTGAACCACGACAGTTATCACTTCGAGTACCACTCGTGCAGCGGTAAATCGTCCCTATTTTCTACATATTCCACGTTTTCATCAAAGATGAGCTAGCGTTGCAAGAAACAAGTGCCCCCTAACATTCATTTATCCTTTCGTCGATCGTTGTGAACAACGTTGTGAAAATCATAGGAGTCGGCTTGTGAGTGAGATCTCTTGGATTTGTATTTACTGTGCGAAAAATGTCGAACCTGGTCAAGAATATGAAAGAAACATCAATACGTGAGGTCCAATGATTCTAAGATTCTGTTGTAGTCTTTTAGTAGGACGTAAAAGTCTTTTTACGCCCGCTGCTGACTTTAGCTTGCCCACTTCTTCAAAATTGCGAGGAATTGAAAATTAATATAAGAGTAAACAGAAAAATGAATTTTTCTATTTTATATTGTAAGACAATTTTACTTTTAATTTTTAACTTGAATACAAAATAGAACATATATTTCATGTCAAAGGTACAAGAGTCTTTATCATCTGAGATCATAGAATATTTTGGTACATATACTTAAATATTTATTCATCAAATACTGGCATATTTCTTTAATACCTGATATCCCTTCTATAAGTATATACGTAATTACGTATACATATTTTAATAAGGATTAATTATAATTCATAAAAAATTCCATCTTCTACACATGAAATTTTGAAATTAAATTAATAATAGCTCAAGATGATTCACCACCATAATTAATTGTTACGTTTGCACAGTGTTGTATATGAAAAACTCTTTGATTTCCAACATTTGCAATTCCTTTTGAAGTGATAGCGTTGACATTTTCAATCTGGTTTGAAATGGTACCGATAACTTCCACATCATCTTCTATTTCTTCCTTCTTTGCTGGAGTTTCTTGACAGTTATTATTAGAGTCGCTTGAAGTTGATGCTGCTAAATTGATTGCTGATGATATTGCTGTTCCTGTTTCGGACTTATTCTGGATTTATTCCTCGATATATCCTTCTGCAACAGTACTTGACTTCCAGCCACCATGGCGCTTCAATGTTGTTATGTTCGCTCCTGAGTCTGCAAGTACTGTCGCAGAAGTTCGACGAAAACAGTGGCCAGTATATTCATCAACACTTGGCAAATTTAGGTACGTAGCAATTTCTTTAGGCAAAATACCAAATTTGTTTTTACCGACTACTTGTACGGTACATTTTCCGTTTCGAAAATTTAAGAAAAATCTATCACTTGTAGCCTTTGGTGGGCGTAAGTTTTGGTATTTTTTTACTATCGTGTAAAATTGGTCGCTGAATGTGAATGATCGTGGCTTTGAAGTTTTATTATCCGGAATTTTCACAAGAAGTAGATCACCAAGAGTTTGGATGTCCTGTAGTTTAATGTTTGTTAGTTTATCTTTTCTACATGCTCCAGCAATCCCAAATATCAAAACAACCTATAGAGAAATATATATTATGTATTATAGTAAATTTGGTGTACATATTTCAGAAAACGTATAAAATAATAATACTAACTTTTGTTAATAAATACTTCTCATCAGGTGCTTCAGTTAAAAACTTTTTAACTTTTTCTGATGAAAACACTTTTGATTTTTTACTCTGAAAACCGTGCAATTGTTTCTTAATGAATGCAGATAACGAGTGATATGTGCTAATATCTAGTTTCTCGTTGATTTTCATTGTAGTTTTAAGCATTGAATACTGAAAAAAAAGAGTTGATGATTTATAATTTTTGGCTAGACTGTGAAAATAAGCCATCAGAACTCTCTCTGAAGATGATGCAGTTTGAGACAATTGTTTCCAGTCGGTGTATGTTTTATAGCATCTCAGATGTAGACTTCTCGATTTCGCTGGTAATAAATCAAGACTAGCATTCTCTGCTATTTCACAGATATCGGGTGGTGTGCCCAAGACTTCTTCAAGGTCGTCTTCACTCATATCATTCATATTGAACAAATTTTTTAACCAACACTTCCTTCGTTTTGGTGGCACTGAGAACGTCAGAATGAGGTTATGTTTCCACTGGATAGCGGAATTTCTTGCATACGGCCATCGACTGTCGTATGAAGCTCATTTTCATGAACTGTCAGTTCGCGCATGCGCGTGTAACGGTTGGTGGAAATTCAAAATGCGTGTAATTTTTCTCAATTCATTTATAGTATACTCTGTAATATTTTGTGACATACTATGTCTGATTTACGTGTTTTTCAGAACTATCAAGCGGGACTAATTGTAGACGTTTTGCGACAGAGCGCACCATCCGCCTATTACATTATTCAACAAATTAAAAAAAAAAATCGAAATATACTCGAAAATGTCGATATATCCTCTTTTCAAATTTGCTAATGAATGTTATAAGCACGTGATGCGTTCTGTCGCGAAACGTCTCCATTTGGTCTCATTCAATATAGGCAAAAAAAACGCAAAATCCATACATGTGTTACAGAAAAAGGGTGTGCACCGCGGGCGAGAGGTCTTTTTTGCCCTCGTGTGTTTGCATTACTCGTCTCCGGCTCGCAATACGCACTCGCCTGCGACTCGTACTGCAAACTCCACACTCGGGCGAAAAAGACCCACTTCTCGCCCTTGGTGCACAATATACTATTACACCGCTGAGAAATACATAGGCTGATGGTGACTTGTAGTAAAGCGACGAATCAAACTGCTTCCCCACCTCTGTCCACTTGGATCTTTTGGTGTATCTGAGCTGCATCTCGAAAAATAAAAGAACTTCACCCTCCAAATAGTGAGAAGCAGATTCTAAAATATCAGATTTTAAAGGAGGTTTTCGTCGGTTAATCTCAGTCAGTCGTACATTTTTTGATTTTTATCGTCGAACTTTATTAGACTGTACTTTCAACTTGCGAGTGAGGGTCTTGATTTGACTTTGTAGTCGTTTTTTTCTGGGCGAAACTGTAAGCCTACAACATGTTTGCGGAACCTGTATACGAGTCTGAGAAAGGAGCTTAGTTTGATGCGAAATCTGATCAGGTTGACTTTCAATGACAACGGGTGACAAAGGATTAGACAGAAGAGTGGCTTCGTTATTGGGGGTACCATTCAAATTTATATTTGTGGCAATAGCTGCAAAATCTCTAGAGATAGTTTCGGATGATGGATTCGGTTTTATCGAGGAATGATACCCAGGGACTTTTGATAGATTGGAAAGAACAAAAGAAGGTACTACAGCAATATTCTAACTGGAATCTTTGTCAGGCTCAAGCAAATTGAGCGTGCGATCTATTTGTAAAGCATACTTGGGTATAGCAGATACTTTTAATTGCTTTTTGTTACCACTTACCACAAAATCCGTCTTCTCGAAGTGCTCGAAACACAATCTCTTTTCAATTAATTGTTTCGTACTTGGCTCAAAGAATTTATCGTTTCCTGAGTGAAGTATCCAATCCAACTGACTGTAAGTACGAAAAGTTAATTGCCAAATGTGTTGTATTTCTAATAAATAGAATTAACATCCTTGAATGCTTCATGTCACATTGGCTCTATCAATCAGTGTTGCCTATTGTTTGTCATAGATTTTATTGCTCACTTGGAACCTGTCAATAATTTGCTGTGAAAAGTTCAATATTCCATAGGATGATGTATGAAAGGTATGGACTGAATTAGTGATTAAACATGCCAGCTTCTTGACCTAATGAGTTTCTTAGATATCTGTTCTACCAAAAGGAAAGACCCGGTCAAATGTTGAACAAACAGCAAGAAAAAACTAGATATTATAATTTCTTTAATCAGTAATTACTCATGCGATTTCTTTGTTTTAGTTATTCAAATAAAGATAGGGGATGAATCTATGTTGTTCCAAGGTTCCAGATTTGAAAGAAGATTTCATCTTTGTTATATATAACATTGTGACGAAATAATATTTCTGGCACTTCTCGCAACAATGGAGAATTTCAAACATAACCTGCCTCGTTCGAGGCCCATAAGTACCTGCAAAAATGTTTTCATTGCCTGAAATGATATAAAACCTTGGGACATTCGGTGGCATATTTCTGATTTTGCCAGTTTCGGAATAGGTCAAAGATATACAGGAGATTACCAGATTATCAAAGAAAAGTATCTGTAATGCCATCATAGGTAGCCCATTAGGGTCTGAATTTGTTGCTTATTGGAAGGAATTGTCATTGTTCACCTTATCACCCCATCTTCGTGGGGGATAAAGGTATTTGGGGGTTGTAGAAGGGGTTGACCCGAACACATTTCCGTTGGAACTAGCCGGCGGTCATCCTCCAAAAATCTCCACTCCCTGCGAGGATGGGGTAATCAATTCGACAGTTACGGCAGAAATAATGTAAAGTACTAATAGTGGATAAATTCCGAAAAAATTCTCGTTCCTTTATCTCGCCAAGGCCGACCCATTGCTGAAAATCCCGCTTCTCTCGCAACGACGGTGAATGCCTGCCAAAAATATATTTTCAAGGAATTACCGGCGATCACACGAGAAATGACCTCGATATTTAAAAAAAAGTCTCGTGTCAAAATTGCTATACAAATGCGTAACTGAAGATCATAAAGGTCGCTAGGAGATATTAGGTGCATAACTACAGGACTGTAGAAATAGGAGTGTAGAAATAGAAGTGATAGGAAAAGAAACTGATAATTCTTCCAAAATTAGTAACAACAACAAGAAGTACCTAACTTGAAAGAATCAACGCTTATCTTTTCAGAACAATTTCAGTCCCCTCTACAGAACATTAATGACAGAAGAATATAGCGCTCACGTGGTTCAGTAAGACAAATATATGTGACTTCGTGATTACGACAGAGAAAGGATAAGGAGGGGGCAGTGCTTATGAATGCTCTCTTTGTGTATGATATAGGAGTATGTCCATGTGCTACACACGCTTGAAGCTGCAGTGGCGACACAGGGTGGCTAGGGTAGCCACTACGCTGCATCATAGATATATTGAACGGCTGTATTACCCCAAGCTGTCAAGCACCACCCCAGCCAATAGAAGTGCACTTCTATGTAGGTCTGAATTCGTTGCCTGCGCTCCATGATCGCTGAGTCTGTGGCGACCTCTCGCCAACTACCAGCATTGCCAGTCAAAGGAGCGGAGTTGGGCGCTCGAGAGAGCAAGCAGCAGCGGAAGCAAACACTCACTTTCCGCCGCTGCGACCAATGAGCGACGTAGTTCAGTTTTTGAACTTCAACGGACAACAGTCTCGTGTTGAGCCGAAGCTGTGGCGAAAGCCGTGTGATATTTGGTGAGTTGATTAAACGTTCATCACTTGTTGCAATTGCTCTGGTGTAATTAACCATTCAAATGCTCGATCTCCTTATTCCATAGCTAATATAGCCCCTTAACCGCTATGTGCGTTGCTTGTATTGATTGAAAAGAAAAAACGAAGCATGAAATCCATTTCATAAGACAAAATTTGTCTTAGACAGAGAATAACCAACATAGATGCTGAGTTATGAATGTGAGATATACAAGATGATCTGCGAGTCAAAACTATAGTTTATTTCAATAAATAAATATTCATCATTAACTCCTACACATTTCTGAAGAAAAATAAACTATACTAGTGATGAGTGAATTTTTTTCTTAGAATTTATAATCGACGCAACGAGAGAAAGAAATAATTCTTTTCAAAAAAAAATCCACGAACAAACTGAAAAACTGATTATGATTACTGTCTTTATGTAAACAAAGAAAGCAAAGATCCAATATACATACTTGTCTTTGTAGATGATCTCTTAATATGTTGCAGAGATAAAATAAAAATAAATAGAGTAAAAGCAAGCTTAATGGAAAGATTTGCAATAAAAGATCTAGGCAAAATTAGCCAATATATTGGAATCGATATAGATTATAGTAATGACCGAAAGAAAATGACTTTGAGTCAAACAAAATATATTGAATCTTTAGCTGAAAAATATAACTTAGAGAATGCAATACTATATAATACACCAATGGAGTCTAAATTAAGACTTGATAAAGCTAGTGAAATAGATGAACATATCAAGTATAGAAATATAATTGGTGAATTATTATATATAAGTACAGGTACAAGACCAGATATTTCATTTAGTGTAAATTATCTGAGTCGTTACCAAAATTGTTATGATAAAATGCATTATAACTATGCGATGAGAATCTTGAAATATCTATATAAAACCAACGACTTGAAATTGACATACTGTGATGATATAGAAACTGAAATATTAGATTGTATGGTAGATTCTGATTTTGCAGGTGATAATTTAGGTAAAAATCTACAACTGGTTATGTAATAAGATTATTTGGTAATTTAATTTTTTGGAAAACACACAAACAGAGCACTATAACAAAATGTTCTACTTTTGCAGAATATACTGCCATGTCAGAAGCAGTAACAGAAATATTGTTCATTAGAAATTTGTTAAAAGAAACATTCAATGTAGAATTTGAAAACCGAATAACAATGTATGAAGATAACTCAGGGGCAATTGCTATTGCGAAGTTTGGAAATTTCACCAAAAACTCTAAGCGCATTGAAGTGCAGTATCATTTTGTCAATGAAAATTACGAAAATGAAGTCATTGATGTTAAAATAGATTCAGATTTGAATTTAGCAGATATGCTAACGAAAAGTTTAGATAGAACCAAATTTGAGAAAAATAGAGAAGCGTTAGGACTCATATGATATCAAAGCGAAAAATTTATATGGAATGGAAAGATACTAGATTGATGATATTGATGATGTAAAGAATCAAGATCATAAATTTAAGGAGGCGTGTTATAATAAATGATAAATTTATCTATCTTGATTCTCTTGCTATTGATACATGTCGTGCCATCTAGTGATGCTCGACAATTACGCGACGTACCGCTATAAGAACTCTCATCGAAGAGAGAGAGATAGAAGATGCTACACTATAGCATGCTCTACAGTGAGAGCATGTACATACCTATATTATACCGCAGTTCCGCTCTGACTTCACCGAGAGCATGTACTCATCATTATTCTGATACTTTAATACACAGTTCATATATAATTATTTAACCCGTCTACTTTTTCATCCATCACTCCAACAGTATATATTCTGGTAGCCTGACGCAAGTTGAGTTATTTGATCTGAAATTACTGCTACTGACAGTCAGAGGTGCCAAAAATTATATTGATTTAAAAACGGTCAATGGAAATGTTTGTCACACATTCACAGCAACATGTTTAGCTTGAGGTTTAATCGAAGATGACGAAGAGTGGAAACGCACGATAGACGAAGCTACAACCACGAAGACTTAGAAGGCTGTTTGTTAGAATACTTATCCACTGTCAACCAGTTCATCCAAAAGAACTTTGGGAAGAATTCAGAGACGAAATGGCCGAGGGTTATTCACGCAGGGATGGGTTGTCGCGTGGTCGAGCACGAGCTTATTTACAAAGCAGTGACATGCTGAATGCAGAGGGTTGGAGTCTTGCTGATTTTCCGGAAATGGAACAAAGTATAATTACATTTGAACCAAACAATGAATTACTTGAGGAATCATCTACAATCGGAGTGCGACAGTATGAAAAATTAACTTCTGAACAAGAAGAAATTGTTGACGTCGTATTGGATTCGATTAATACAGCCGAATACGCCGGCCCCGCTTACTTCTACATTGTGGTCCAAGTGGCTCTGGTGAAACTTACATTTTCAAAACTATATGTCATTCATTGAAAGCAAAAAGAAAGAATGTAATAACGATGGCATTCACGGGAATTGCAGCAACATTATTTCCGCGAGGTAGAACAGTTCATAAGACGTTTGGATTACCTGTTCCCCTCTATTCAGACTTAACATCTAGCATAAAAGTTCAATCTAAACAAGAAAGATGTTTGAAAAAAAAACACACGTTATTATCTGAGATGAAGCTCCGATGGCACCCAGGTGCGCGTTGAAAGTTATTGATGGAACATTACGCGACATAATGGACAATGATATACCATTCGGTGGGAAGATTTTGATACTGGGTGGCGATTTCAGACAACTATTATCAATAAAAGTGAGAGGTACACGCAGCGAAACAGTTAACTTATCGATTAAATTTAGTAATCTTTGGAAATACTTCAAAAAGTTCAAATTAACGCAAAACATGAGAACTTCATCTAATGAAGTTGAATTTTCAAAAAATGTAAATAGACCTTGGTGATGGAAAATTGAACGACATCAATGATCATGTTCAATTTCCAGAACATTGTATAGCATCTCCAAATTTAAACATAGTACAAAGTATACATATACGGGAAATACATCAGGGAATAACGATTTGAAAAAAGCAGCGAATTGTGCAATACTATCAGCTATAAATGCAGATGTTGAAGAAATCAATAAGAAAGTGGTAGAATTACTCGGTTCAAAAAACGAAAAAATTCATACAAGCATTAATAGCATCGACAGAACCAATGACAAGGATAGTATATGTGGAACAATTTTACCGGAGTACTTGGATAGTTTCTCACCACCGTCCTTACCACCACATGAATTGCGATTGAGAGAAAATTGTGTAGTCATGCTCATTCGAAATTTGAGTGTAAACGGAAGGCCTTTGCAATGGCACCAGATTACTTGTGATCGAACTCGGAAATCATTTGTTAAAATGTGAGATTCTTACAGGCGATAATGCTGGGGAACTAATATTTCTGAATAGAATTACGCTATCTTGCGAGGATATTTATCCTTTTACGTTCAAAAGGAGGCAATTTCTAATGCAATGACAATGAATAAATCACAGGGACAAACTTTGGAAAAAATTGGTATCGACCTCAGAAAAGATGTTTTCAATCATGGGCAACTATACGTAGCATGTTCAAGAGTACGGTCATGGAACTTACTGAAAATATTTTTGGCGAATCAGCGAACCGACAGCAAGGAGAAAAATTACGTTTACACAGAATTGTACAATCAATGAATCTTACCAGATCAATTAACGTGAAGACCTTACCCGATAGCAATAAAAACTATATGAATTTTTATTTTTTTCAGTTGCTTTAAAAATTAAAAAAATCGGCTATGCAAAACTGAATAACAGCATATCCAACTGGACTATCACCGCAATGCACCACTTGAGTGTAATTACCAACTTTTCTATTGACACCGCATTAGTTTGGCACGAAGGTTTAGATTGAGTGCCTGGTCTACTTATATGTTAACAGAAAGATAGTGTTCTCTTCCAATGGTGGTAGTATTTAAAGGCCATAGCCAGTACGGAATAAAGAAGAAGATGAAGCAGAGGGCAGCCCAGACGTAAAGTTTGAAATTCAGATGGCAGTACAATACCAGGCAGCCAATGCACAAAAAGATCAGAGACGTCCGAAAGAGTCATTGAGTAATCGATTCGTATGCAGATAAATGCGGACGAAACATCGAGCAAAGTGCAGGTACGTACAAGGAACTTGCCATTCGGGGGAGGCTCCGATAATAATATGAATGAACCGTTCGGATTCAGTTGAAACAAGTGTTCCGAGCTCTCCAAATATTGGATGAAAATACATATTGCTTTTTGGAGTGTCTACTACGTCATCCATTAGTTAGTAGCACGGTGGTTAATAGAATCGAAAGTTCAAGACTTGAGTAATTGAAAGCTTCTGGATTTCGAGATTGAAATTTCGACGGGGCGCTACGAGACGACGTGTAAATATGGGGACGAAGGGTAAATCAAAATTGCTTATGAAATGTCAAGAAAAGAGCTGATATGTCGAGAATCGTTGGTCAAATATATTAAGATACCTATTTGAAAATTCAAAAACATGAAGGATTAGAAGTATGACGTGGATTGTAAAGATAAGACCACAAAATTGTTATTTCGTTCTCTATTTAGTTTCGTAACCTTTTCTCGATGTTATTCATGTTGAAAAATCGTTGGTCGAGGATATTGGGATACCTATATGGAAATTCAAAAAATTTAGGATTGAAAGTAACGCTGAATGTGAGAATGAGACCAAAGATTGGTGGTTCCGTTCTGTATTTAGTTTGGTAACCGTTTTCAAACGTTATTAATGTTTCGTTCTCTTATTACGTGTTAATAGAATGTCCAAACAGGCTCGAGAAGAATTGTTGGTCAAGGACATTGGTAATACCTGGATGCGTGACGTAATCATTTAAGGATGAAAAGAATAAATCGGTTACCATGTTTATAGAATTATGGCTATGTAGCTGATGCAGTTTTTGCGAAAGTGTACGCATTCGTATGGTAATTGATGTAGTAATACATGATCAATAAGAGTAAAATGCCTGAAATTCTGTCCGGATTGATAATCGATTATAAAAATCCATCAAACTCTGTGTCGATAGTGCCAACGAGCTATGCTCTGTCATAAATAGCGGCATACACTTGCCAAGCAGGGCGCACTTGCTAACCTCTCGTGAATTCTATTCACCAAAGGGATTGATTATTTTGATGTTTTACCGGTTGGATTCTGAAAACATAGTAAGTACGTGCTTAGCTATGAGCGTGTTTCAATCTCGACATCTCATTTTATATTTTGGATATAAAAATGTGTATAATTTTTAGGTTAGAGGATTGAACGAACGATCAAAAACACACCGTATTAAGCTATGAGCGTCTTTTAATCTCGATATTTCATTTTATATTTTAATTGTACACGTATGTATAACTATTAGGTTAAAGGATTGAACGGTCTTTCCTGTCGTAGGCCATCCAGTGAGCTGATGAAAAGAAAATTCGGACAGTGATTTAAGGACTAACAATAAGCAAATTATTTATTGTCCATTAATATTTTGTGAATATTCAACCAGATATTGAAGAAAACATTGGTTATAGGTTTAGAACATTAAGTGGTGCGCGGAACCTCTTTCTCAAGTCTTTTGATCTTAATCGTTATCATCGTTATCGATGCAGGTTGCGCTTAAAAATTGAAGGATTGGTTGGCGGACAAGTAATTCAAGGTTGCGATTGACTACGCTCAGTTTAACATCAATTTTTATGGAAAATTGGAAGGGGTTGCTTACGTGAACGCCTTGAACGAATTGGTGGACGAGAGACAAGTTCCGGTGTTGAAAATCACCAACGAAATTTTCCGATGCTTGTGTACCGAATGTTCTGTTGATGTGGACGTAAACAGTTACGACGAAAAATTGCAGTACGGCAATGAGTTGCTCGAGAGCCAAATTCTTAGCGTGCCCAACTTCGAGGCGTAGCTGACAAATTTTTCGAAATCAATGTTCTGCCATTTTTAGTTTTCCGACGAAGTTGAACAGATTTGTGTAGAAGTAGCAATCGCTATGACGTGCTCAACTGTTCTAGAAATAGGGCTCTCGCGTAGAAAATTTGAATAGCCTTTCATTGGGTAGTGAATAACACAAGTTCAGAATGATCATGCGAAAAATGAGATCGACAATCTGATGACGAAACCAAAAACGTAGCGCTGTTCTCCGTTGTGAAATCAAAAATTAGTGCCCAGTATCAGAACTTAATTAGTATCCAAATATAATGATATGATAATATTCATGAACGCTTTAATGATGAGAATTCACCATCGAATTGATAACAAATTTTCCAATTCTACAGTGTGCCAAACTGTCCTTGCGGGACGTTGAGACGTAGCTCGGCGCCACGCCGCAGATGTGTATAATACAGCAAAATGCACAATGAACTATATGCGGGAGGTCAAGCGGTATTTACAGCGAGATACAAAGGAACGAAGATAACTTAGTTCTAACTCAATGTAGTGCAACTGCGGTCGTGCGCGCAAACACTTTTGCTCATCGATCGTTAGCGTTCGTGCGCGCAAACATTTGTGCTCAACGGTCGTTTGCGATCGTGCGTATTCTCCTTGGTTGAAACAACCAAACCTTCTCCCCGAGCTCAAAGCGTCCGCTCCGAACGTTTCTGTCGTAACGTTCCTTGACCCCGTCCGGGGTTAACTGCATCTTCCCCCTTACGAGTCGTTCCACCTCCTCTATTTTTCTCCGCAAATCGGGGACGTACTCGGGGACGAACAGGGGGTCAGAATCTTCTTGCAGAGGGCCACGCAA
The DNA here is from genome assembly GCF_917208135.1 of Athalia rosae. Classification (NCBI taxonomy): domain Eukaryota; kingdom Metazoa; phylum Arthropoda; class Insecta; order Hymenoptera; family Athaliidae; genus Athalia; species Athalia rosae. Next base: position 8,959,012 of record NC_064032.1, on the reverse strand, counting down.
CAGTAGAGACGAAAGTTTCAGCTCGCGTCCGAGCGCCAACATAGCTGGTGTCTCTCCAGTCGTCTCATGTTTAGCGGACCGATACGCCAAAAGGAATAGCGGGAGATGCTCATCCCAAGACCGTTAATTCCACCGGCACACAAAAAAAAAAAAGTGTTCTGTTCTTTTGACTGGACCCATCTATTTCTATGTATTTTGACCCGCTGAATCCGAATCTGAGGTCAGTTTGGCCAATACACCTCCAAAATTTCGAGAAAACTTTAAAAAACCGAAAAAAATGACGAAAATCGGCAATTTTGGTGACAGAAAAAATTTTAAGGACCTAAACCAAGCATGATTTTTATGTGTTTCGATCCGTTGCATATGAATCTAAAGTTAACTTGGACCATAAGCCCATTAATATATAAGTAAATTCCAAAAAACCCTCAAAAATTGCTGAAAATTGCGATTTTTTTGAAGAAAAAATTTTTTTTCGAAATCTTTCAAGATTTTCATGTATTTCGATCCGCTGAATACGAATCTCGAGCATATTTAGCCCATACATACTTAAAAACGTACGTAAACAGCAAAAAATGCCCAAAAATTTCGAAAAATTGGAGTTTTTATGATGAAAATCAAATTTTAAATACAAGCAAAATGTATTTTACGTGTTTTTTTGATCTGTAGAGTATAAAATTGCACTTGAAATAATTCAAAAAATTGATTGTACTTGATTAAGTTATTTTTTTCAAAAAATCTATTCTAAAACTTTTGTCTTCATGATTTCAATCCCTTCTTCGCTTATATCGAATCCTTTTGTCTTCAAAGGACCTACGTAAAGGGTTCCTTTTTCGCTTTCTCACTCCATCGGGTAGATCTCTTTTCAGCGTCCAACAATAATCTGCCATCATATTAACATCCCACTTCCCTTGATAACGACTTTCCATTACACTGATGTCTTGGTGGAATCTTTCCCCTTGCTCTTCACTGTACTCACCAAGATTTTCAGGAAAGTGTATGAGGTGAGAATGTAAAAAGTGCAATTTGAGATTCATCAAGCAACCCAAAGTATCGTAATTGTCTAACAACTCTTCAACTAAATTTTCGAAATCTTCACTCTTCTTATTACCAAAAAAATTTTGTGATACATTTTTGAAACTGATCCATGCTGCTCTTTCAATGTCGTTCATTTCATAAACGAAATTATCATCCTGAAACAATTTCCGAATTTGAGGCCCATCGAAAATTCCTTCTTTCAATTTGGCATCACTTATAGCAGGAAACTTTTCGCCCAAGTATTGGAAACATTTGCCATCTTTTTCCAAAGCTTTGACGAACTGCTTCATAAGGCCAAGCTTAATGTGTAGTGGTGGTAACAAATATTTAGAAGGATCAATTAATGGTGCTCGTATAACATTGTGAGAACCAGGATTCAAATTCACTCTCGTTGGCCACTCTTTTTTGATGTAGTGATTGTTTCGGTCTCGACTATCCCACAAACATAAAAAGCAGGGATATTTTGTAAATCCTGATTGTTGACCTAACAGTAGTGTTGCAATTTTTAGATCACCACAAATTTTCCATTGATGTTCCGAGTACTTTATTTTATCTAATACAATCTGTAAGTTGTCATAAGTCTCTTTCAGTTTGGTCGAATGTGCTATTGGAATCGGTGCATATGTGTTTCCATTATGAAGTAGCACAGCTTTAAGACTTCTCTTAGAAGAATCAATAAAAAGCCTCCATTCATCGTCTTTGTATGTGTTTGGTTTCAATTCATCTATTAAACTTTTCACATCTGAGCAGTACACTAATGAATTTTCGCTATCATTTTCAAAAAATTTTCGGAACTCTTTTTCCCTATCGCGATAAACATATGCTGACGTTCCTTTAGCTAATAAATTCTTTTTTTTTAACGCAGACGCTAAATGTTCAGCTTCTACTTTCGATAGTCCTAAATCTCGCACAAGGTCATTTAATTCGAGTTGGTTGAAGGTTTCAGGGGTTTTACTTTCATCAACACCATCAGGCAAGTATTCTTCGTCCTCAGAATTGATTTCTTCGAAGTCATCGTCAACTTGCATCGCTTCATCCTCATTCATCGGTTCAGGAGTTTCAGGAGGTGCAGCTTCTTTTACAATCGAAATTATTTCTGGTTTTACGATTGATGTTACGTTGGCATATTGAATCTTATGTTTGGTTAACAACGTAAAACCAGTAATGTCAGTCATACAAAAGTAGCAGTTCTTTTGATGTGTTGGTGCAGACCAAATCGTAGGTGATGAAAATTTAACGCATTTTTGATTTCTCGTCTGCTCCCAACGAATGAGCATCGTGTGACACCGACTGCAAACGCTATGTGGTACCCAAGTTGCTTTCCAGTTGGTAATTTGGATACCGAAGCAATCTTCATATACCTTTTTCATTTTGTTCGAAAAAGATCTACGGTTCTTCACTACTTCAAATTCTCCACATATGTAACAAAACAAATCAGGACTTTTATTACATAAGTGAGAAACATTTCTTGTAATACTAAACTCTTCAGAAGCCAAGTCATCCACTAATGAAGAGTTGCAGTCGCTTGATGACGACGCCTGCGAGCCTGCTTTCTCACTCTGACCAGACGCCGATACTGGGATTCCGATTCCCTGCATCGTAAAACACTTATCACTTGTGCCTGCCATGACGGCATACATGCCCTTAACCCAGGGACTCTGCCAGACGGTTCTGTTGCCCGCCGTCACCACGTGGAGGTGCCCTGGTTACAGGCACAAGCATTCACATAAATGGAAAGATTGTGATGATCTGAAAATTGCGAATTTGGATCCTATTTCTCAGAATGTGATACGATTAGCACCATTGACTAATCCTTGTAAATATTTGTTACCGCCACTACTTATTAAGCTTGGCCTTATGAAGCACTTTGTTAAATCTTTGGAAAAAGATGGCAAATGTTTTCAATACTCAGGCGAAAAGTTTCCTGCTACAAGTGATGGTAAATTAGAAAAAGGAATTCTCAACGGACCTTAAATTTAGATTTCCATTCCAGGACTATTACGTCCAATTGCTACGCTCGAGATTGAGATTCAGTCGATCAAAATAAATAAAAATCATGAATAATTTCTATTTCTTTCATCATAAAAACTCCAATTTTTCGAAATTTTTTGCTGTTTACGTACGTTTTTAAGTATGTATGGGCTAAATATGCTCGAGATTCGTATTCAGCGGATCGAAATACATGAAAATCTTGAAAGATTTCGAAAAAATTTTTTCTTCAAAAAAATCGCAATTTTCAGCAATTTTTGAGGGTTTTTTGGAATTTACTTATATATTAATGGGCCTATGGTCCAAGTTAACTTTAGATTCATATTCAACGGATCGAAACACATAAAAATCATGCTTGGTTTAGGTCCTTAAAATTTTTTCTGTCACCAAAATTGCCGATTTTCGTCATTTTTTTCGGTTTTTTAAAGTTTTCTCGAAATTTTGGAGGTGTATTGGCCAAACTGACCTCAGATTCGGATTCAGCGGGTCAAAATACATAGAGATAGATGGGTCCAGTCAAAAGAACAGAACACTTTTTTTTTTTTGTGTGCCGGTGTTCTCATCGAAGTAGGTCGCCAGGTACTGCAAGATCGTGCGATTGAGGCGTTTGACCATGCCGTCTGATTGGGGATGAAGGGGGCTTGTCCTAGTTTTCTTGATTCCCAAGAGTTTCATCATCTCTTGAAACAAAGCCGACTCAAAGTTACTGCCCTGATCCGTATGAATCTCCAACGGAACTCCATGCCGGCAGATTACTTCATTCACAAGGACCCTCGCGACAGTTTTGGCGGTGAAATTCAAAATCGCAAAGGCCTCGGGCCAACGGGTGAAGCAGTCGACAACCACTAGCGCATAGCGGTTGCCGGATTTCGTTTTCGGAAGTGGACCCAAAATATCCAGAGCCATCCGTTCACCTGGGGCTCCGACGTTGTATATTTTCAGGGGGCCCTTGTCTTCCTGAGAAAAACAGCTCCATCAGCAATCCAGACGTGCTTATGATCAACATTAGGAAAAGCTATCAGCACCCTATCCCTGAGCTTATGAAGCTGAGCTGGCTGCCGGAAATTCACATAAACCTTGACTTCAGGCAGAGACTGATCCAACTGCTTGGTATTCAGATCAGGTTTACCTTTCTTCGCTTCAATCACCTTCTAACAAACGTCCTTGCTTTTCAGCGAAATAATCACTGAGCGGGGTCCCACAAGACCACTACGACGTGAGCCTGCAACACGGCGCCTTTTTCCAATCCTGAACGCATCAACAACTTCTTCACCACCCAGCGCAGTATCAAGCACATCAATCAGAGACTTAGACAGCTTCTTAACATCTTCACCCTCAACTTCAGGAAGCCCACTGACAACAAGTTGATGAGCAACTTGGTCACAAGCAGCCCGAATAAGCACAGCCTCATCAGCTGCAGACAGCTCAAATTCAGCCACACTAGACTCAACAGCATCAAGACGGTTCTCCAAGCGACCAGCTCGTGCTAAAACAGCATCAATTTTAGCATCAGCAGCATCCTGATTCTCAGCAAGTTTACTGAAGTCAGCACAAAGCGCCTCAACTTCACCAGCAACTTCATCAAGCTTAGTCCCAAAATTATCCAGCTTATTATCAATAGACTCAAGCAACGACACAACTCTGTCATCAGTAACGCTACAAGCAGGAAACTTTGATAACAGCTTGACTTTAGCAGCGCGCGTACTGTCAACGTTAAATCTCACGACTGCGAAAACACCTTTAAAGTCAAAATTTGAATAATAAACACAACCGGAAAATTTTTGCGATCACAAAGATAGTATTTTGCACTACACCCACAACCAACTACTTATACACTTACTCTAAATTGAGAGCACAAAAGAAAACACGTATACTCTGCATCATCAGCGGATAATCAGCGGATAGACGAGGATAGGTGCAGTGACCAGCCGACTCTTGAGATTCCGGAAGGATTCTTCGCAGGCAGAATCCCACTCAAACGGAACGTTGACTCCTGATAAATGATGAAGGGGGCGTGCAAGGGTGACGAAATTTTCCACGAGCCGACGATAGTAGGTACAGAGTCCGATGAAACTCTGAACCTCTCGCTTGCAAGTGGGGGGAGGCCTTTCCACCACTTCCTTGGTTTTAGCCGGGTCCGTCTTAATACCATCCGCAGACATGGCGTGTCTAAGAAAATTCACTTCCTTCTGGAACAGGTGGCATTTCTTCGGACTCATTTTGAGTCCAGCGAGACGCAGACGCTGGAAAACTGCCTTGTGGTTCTCCAGATGCTCCTCGAAGGTCTTCGAGAAGATAACGATATCGTCCAGGTAGACGAGGCAGATTTTCGGGGTTAGGCCCTCCAATGTTTTCTCCATAACCCTTTCAAAAGTAGCCGGAGCGTTGCATAAGCCAAAGGGCATGACTTTCAACTGCCAGAATCCCCCGATTTCGGCGTTGAACGCTGTTTTCTCCCTGTCTTCGTCGGCCATTCCCATCTGCCAATAACCGTTCTGGAGATCAATCGTCGAAAACCAGACCGCGCCCGAAACTGCATCAAGAAGATCCTCAATGTGGGAAAGCGGGTACGAATCTTTCTTCGTGACATCGTCATGCCCTTTGTCTTATGCGACGCTCCGGCTACTTTCGAGCGTTGCATAAGACGAAGGGCATGACTTTGAACTGCCGGAATCCCCCGATTCCGGCGTTGAACGCTGTTTTCTCCCTGTCTTCGTCGGCCATTCCGATCTGCCAATAACCGTTCTACAGATCAATCGTCGAAAACCAGACTGCGCCCGAAACTGCATCAAGAAGATCCTCAATGCGGGGAAGCGGATACAAATCTTTCTTCGTGACATCGTTGAGCCTACGATAGTCAACGCAGAATCGCTTAGTTCCATCTTTCTTAGAAACCAAAACGATCGGGGAGGCCCACGGACTCGAAGAAGGCTCAATCACTTCGTTCTTACGTATATCATTTACTTTTTTAAGGACTTTTGCCCGTGAAGCTAGGGATAGCCTCCGTGCGGCTTTTTTTATCGGGGCGGTTCCTTTAACATCGATTCTGTGTAAGGCTAGCGATTAATTTCCGACGTCTTTGGGTCCGCTAGTAAACGCTTCCCGAAAATCTCGAAGATGCTCTAAGAATCTTCGCTTTTGCGGCTCCTCAAGATTCTGCAACGGGCGCTGCAGGAGATCTCGAAGGTACGGAGGGACTTCAGTGAGCTTGCCCTGGGTCATACTCAATGATGGTGTCCCTCGGTGGTCAACGTGAAGTCTCCGGACACAGAAACCGGTCTCCCGTGGGTCAACAGCAGTAGTCTGCCGGACTTGAGGAACATTCCCACGCGAAAGGGAAGTAAAATCCAGACCGCGAAAGAATGATGACATCCTCTTCCCTCCCCCGGAAAAGTGCACTGGCTCAGTAGGTTTTCCGGCACAGTCACTCTTCGAACGACTGGTGAGGAGGGGAATTCTAACATCTCCTATAACCAAAACATTATCGCGCACAGAGATCTCGCAGTGATGGGACTTCGAAAAGTCAATACCAAGGATCCCGTCATCTTTCATCTCCGCAGCAAGGACCTTGAAGGTTGTCTGGAAGGATTCTTCTCCGAGGATGATCTCGACGTCGCAGGATCCAAGAACTGGCGTAGTGTCCCCTGAGACCGTCCGAAGGGAAGACAAACAGCTCGACCTGGACGAAATATTTAGGAGATCAGGGCGAGCTACTGACACTTCAGCGCCTGTGTCGATTACCCAAAGACAATCGACACTGTTTACGGTACCGGAGGCGTAAAGACCCGTTTGCCGAAAAACGCGAACGAGAAAAATATTTGAATTAGACGAGGGACTTGGTCGATCCGATTCTAATGGCAGCTTATGCCCTGCAAAACTGCCATCCTTTAGTTTTTTCCCCCGTTGGTAGGCTGCCTTCTAGCGGAGGCGGAGAGTAGAGGAGCATTTCCGTTGTTTCTATTGTCCACCTTGTACTTGTTCGGCGAAGACCGTCCTTTTGGCGGTGCCTGTCGCCAATTCGTGGACCCCGTTGCGGTGGTACCGGACTGACGACACGAGTTGTTGTGAGCCGGCGTCCAACAATTCTGGATCTCATGTTCATTTTCCTTACAATGAGAACATCGGCGACCCTGAGGAGGAGACCGGCGAACATCTCTACGGGATCTGGAACTCGAAGAAAACAGTTCGGCGCGAAGGTCGGTTAAAATTTCCATTTTCAACTGCGTCAAAGAATCTGCCCTAGGAGCGAGATTCCCGGCGGGGGAAGGAGTGTCGACGTTTGTACGTCTGACACGCTTCGCGGCGAAGTCCACTTTATCGATAGCCTCTACTTCTGAAGCTTTAACGATGGTTTCGCGAAGCGTAGCAGGAGCGGCAAGACGAAGCGAGTGGCGGCTCCGGATCGATAAGCGCATTGATAAAGCGGTTCGAGGCCAATTTTTCTCGAGTTTCCGGAGCGCATTCCCCCAGAGCGACTGTGGCCAGACGCTCGGTATCATTTCCCAACGAAGCCAGGTCCTCTACCCGGTGCTGGCATCGCGTTTCGAACTGCGTCAGGTGCAGTTTGGCCAGGTGTTCGTCCCTGAACCGAAGCTTCTGATAGTTAGCCATATCCGTCTCGGAAAGGCTAGTTAAAACGGATACAGCGGCACCCCGAAGGGCGCTAGCGAGTACACCAGCATTGGTCGGCGTGTCCCAGGCGTTGTGCCTGGCAATCGTCTCGAACTGACGGTCGTACTCGGCCCAGTTCGAGAGTCCTTTAAACGTGCCAACCCTGATCTGGTGACGAGCAGTTGGCTGAGGCGGAGTGCGCAAAGAGCGAGAGACAGGCGCAGCGGTTCCAGCCACTACTAATTCTGCAGCTGCAGGAACTGGCGGAGATCCTATGGAGACCGCTTCCGCATAGGAACGACGTGAGGGAGCGCGTCCCGATGAGGTGTGCTTTTGCTGTGGAGGAGCAAAAGAAGCAGGTGCTCTAGCGGCACGGGAAGATGCAGAAGCCGGACGTTGGGGAGTATCCCCGCTAAAAGAGGGAGAATTTGCAGCAGGGGTTACCACCCTTCTGGGAGCAGCCACGCAGCGAGCCCTAGAAAAAGCGCGGAACGCTCGTTCCGGATCCCGGGGGGTCCCTAGGCCTCCCGGACTAGCAGCTCCCGAAATAGGAACTCCGCCCGGAGGCAATACTTGAGGTGTCCTAGGTGCTGGAATCGGGCGAGCAGCGAGCAACGGCGTCGGGGGCGTCCTTGGAGCAGGAGAGGGGCGTCCAGCTTTGGCCAAGATCCCATGGTCTCTCAGAAAAAAAGCCATCCTGGTTACTTGCTGCTGGAGACACGTCATTCTCTCGTCTGCAGCTTGTGACTGCCGGATGAGGACCTGTAGGGCTCCTAAAACCCCCGAGGAAGGCTCGCCGGCCGCAGGAGGCATAACCGGAGCGATGGCAGGAGAATCCTCTGCAACCGCTTGGCTACGCAGTCGACCACGACGATCCTTGTTCAACACCATTTTTTAGCTTTTTCACCTGCGCGCAGATTGAAATTAAGTCGATCTAAATTCCCAGAAACGACTTCTGACACCAGTGTTACTCCGGGCAGATAACCGGAGTAGGAATAAATGGGTCAGGGAAATAGATTTGCAAGAAGTCTGTTCCATTCAGAAAAGGTGCGTGCGCTCTCTTTGCTAGTTCTGAACAGACTGTTATTTACAATAATAACAGCCAACTAGGCAACGTCAGATTGACAAACGTCAAAGACATCTGACGAAGAATTTGGAGGTAGCGCTAAGAGGAGGCGGCTGACTGCCCGCGGTCAAACATCATGACGTTGGTCACGACGTCATGACAGCGCGACAGCAGCCCTACTCGACTGGCACTAACCTACCTATCGGACCCTGCGATGCGTATACACTGAGATCCCGTGGAGAGATTTCCCCCAGCGTAACAATACATTCGGGATCACGGCAGACTCAACTCGCCATCTCACTCGCACCCACCCATGTATATAACTGCCTCGCGCTCGCTCCTACAGTCCTACAGCTACCCTACATGCTTGTCTGGCAAGAGGTTGAAAGTATCTAAAATGTCTGGCTAATGAGGAAACATCATTTACTCATAACTCAAGTATTATATATAAAAATCAGCTTTTATACTATAACGTAAGTAAAATTATAATTTCGTGAACTTTGAGGTTGTCTGGCAAAGGGTTGCCAGGATGTTGAGTGTCTGACAATGAATAATGTGATTTTTAATATTGTTCTGAAGATAAAACCAAATAATCGCACTTCATTATTTGACGAAGTTAGATCGGTATTTCACACACCTTTAGTACCGTTCACCTGCCAGAACCAGGGCAGCCCAAACTTCATAATGGTCCATCGTTCTTACCTGTGTTGAGAGCATTCAATGACCCCTCGTCAGCTTTCATGAAATAACGAAGGTCTGGGGTTCACGGGCTTTAACTCTCACACGGGTCGAGCCGTGCCCACCGTGCTCCTTTGCTTGCTTCAAATAATTACCCACCGCTGGATGTCTTTGAAAATCTTCAGTCAACGCCGTAACTCCATCGTACATAGCCAGTTCCAGAAAGTGACGATAGGCGGCGACGTGCCACCTTTGTTTCCCATAGAAGGAATGGGCCTGTTCAAATATTAAAATACGGCGGCGCTATGGTGCGTGTGTGGCGGTTAGGAGGTAAATAATAAACACATATCCGTTTTTTTTTTCCTAACGGCATTTCGCTAGAGTAATGATTTACTTAAATCCTTTCGTCCTGGAGTCATTACCAACGGAGTTCGACTTAGATGGACAAATTGAGCGCATATTACATTCTGAAGATTGATTTTGAGCTCCTAGAACCGACGTGTAGCCATTACAGAGAGTTGAGGAGAGTTTGCTACAGGAAGCTTTGAGAAATACACGTGTTTCTCAGTCATTCTATGTCAAGTGAGATTTTTTATGCTGAGCTCCAAAAGTATCGAGGATCGGCAGGCCCTCGTTTGGGCGCAGGTCTTTCTTCTTATTGCTCTCAAGTGCCAAACATCCTCACTACTTCTCCTCCGAGGTGAATTTACTTCGAAATACGGCCCCCGCCTTGCGAAAAGCCTATCCTATAATCACGACGGAGCTGATAGATAAGCGCTGATGGAAGTCGACGTGTCGTATAACTCACAGCCGGTTTCGAGCTCCTTAAAAAAAGATATGGTCTCGCGTACGAGTGAGAGAAATGAATGGACTAAACAAGAGAAATCAGAAAGCTACGTGTAGTTGGGACAGATGCATCCCAAGCCAAATTATGGTATTAACTTATGCTGGTCAAAATCTACGCAATGATATTTCAATTTTCAGAGTAAAAACTGATATATTTCTCTCCGTAATGAAACTCATGCGGTGTTAAACTGCGTCAAACTCAGGCATACCACCAAAACATGCACGAGCAAAACGATCTGCATTATGTGCGGGGATTGTGATGGGCTCCGGCTTTTCCTTCCCCCAAGAAAGGAATGAGGACGGGTCACCGCATAACCCTACGGCGCTCTTTCCTCGGCACAATACCTACTTATTGTTAGTTGAGGATCTTGGATACCTCGGAGGACCTCCATATACTTAGCCCCCCATTCAACCGAATTACAATAATTCTTTCATTAATCCTTTGATGGTCGTTTGACGGTGATTGACGGATTAATCCAGAGGTTTGACGGAATTCCGTTAATTGAACAATAGACAAAGTAATTTTGGCTAGGGAATTTTTATAGTTGGCCCCCCGATGATAAAAAAATTAATTAGATTCAGTAGAAATCGATGCAGCATCGTTTAACGGTGATTGACGGACCATTTTCATGAAACAAATTTGGTTAATAACCCTGTAATCACAAAAAAAAACAACTAAAGTTTGGACATCATGTACATTTGGACATATGTAGCATTGGCTTGGTTGGTTTGATGTTCTCAACCAATAGCGACAGAGCGCTGCCGCAGCGATGCCACGCATGACTAGTCTTACCATTGCGAAAGTTTTGTGTCCATCTGTACGTACATAGCTGTAAATTATCGTTGACAAGCTGTGTCATCCGAACAAGTCAGTAATAGGTCGGTAATTTGTACAATTGTGATACCATTTGAGCGTAAGAACATCGGAGTATAATTTTATGCTCTTGTAATTCAATTCTCTATTTTTCAAGTTTTCCTGCAGGTCATCGAATGTTTATATGATATTCCTAATAATCCGCTTTACTAGATATCAAAATGGCTGTTTCAGATTGATGGTTGTCCATGGTCGGCTTATCCGTATAACATAAATGTCCTGCGACAGCCCTGCACAGGCGATTGTGTAGATCAGGTCAAGGTGCAAGATACAAAGAGCAGTGTTTCAAGACCTATGCTGTCGTGGCTCGAAGACTATCTGGTACTAGTATTCACTAAGTAGGCATGGAATCCTCTCGCTATCTTTGGTAAGTAACTCATAATTTCTCACTTTAGTCGCCCTATGATATTCTTAGTCACCTAGAACAGTTTATTTGTAGCTAGCTAAACATTTATTTGGCAGTTGAATACCCCTCATCGTTGGAACTAGCCCCAACTTACTATGAAAGTTTAGGAGGCCAAACCAATGGCTTGGATAAAAAAAAATCTGTTTTGATGGCGGATAGTTCTAAAAAACGCATCACTTATGTGTATATTACATCTGTTATCGTCATCCTTGTTGGGATTCACCTCGTCCATCCGAAGCCGATTAAAATAACTTCCAAACTTAACTCTTAGAAAGTCTTAGAAAGTAAACAACTCATCAGATTTGTAATCTACAAGAATTTCTCAAGAATTTTAACAACGGAACATTTTTTTCTCGAATAATCTTCCTATTATCCCATTGCCAACTTGCAGGTGAAAGAAGCATGTCAAAGGATGAAGTGGAGAACTTGAGACTTTACTAGCATAAGCCTACTAGGTATGAGACATCCCCAATCATGGAAACTTATGGCAGCAGTTAATAATTAGAGGCAGTTCAACATATGAGGCCGCATAACCAAGCATCAAATCGGATTCAAATAACCCATATCTTGTGAAATCTAATGAATTTCATCATTTATACACTAAAATCCAATAATAAAGACAATTGTTTATGGAAAAAAAAGATATAAAGTTTACAAGTTCAATCAGTCATTCATCAGCCTATTTTCCCAAGGATTCGAAATACCACGAATAGTCTAGTTTGTTTAACTGATCATAAAACTCATTTCAAGCAATCATGTAGCATGAAATCGAGAGTCGTGAGCACTAGCAAAGAGTTTATTTATTGTTACTTATTTCAAATACAGTAAAAAATTTCAGTATATAATAACAGTTTGATCATTCAATGAAATTTGTATCCTAATATATTCAGAATAAATATAATTTCTACCTTATTCCACAAAAAAGTTATTAATAAATGAAGATATTGTACGTGCAAACAGTGCGTGATAATCTGTCGTATTAGGTAGCTACGTCTTACAAATAGTCATAGTAGTTTTCATTGCATCCAAAAATTCTGTTTCTTAAAGTCTTATTTGTACTACGTTATCACTTGAATGTAACTGAGTTTGACGGACTAGATACATCTTGAAATCAGCCTTAAATTAGTTGGAATGCATAAAAAAATTTTATTCTCAGAATTCAGAATTTTGTGAAAGCTTGTAAAATTCAAAAAAAGTTTTGGAGTGTTTGACTTTTGAAATTAATATATTTTCTTCTTATCATATGATCAGATTTCTTCTTCTGTTCGTTATTCGATTTTCTTAAGTCTAATTTGTACTGTAACCAGTCTATAGTTACATTTAACAGTCATAGTGGTCCCGTTTTTTCTGCTTATTTTGTTTTCTTAGAGTTAATTTGTACTCTGCTGCCACATACATAGTTACAGCTACATTTAACAGTCATAGTGATCTCATAACATAATTGGCCCAATTCCTGAACCTGTACCTATTATTAAGCCTTCTGATTTTGAATATGACTTATAATTCATAAATATGGGTAGAGATGGCTCTTTGCTCTTTAGCGTGATAAAAATCTACCGAAAATGGCCTTTTTTTGTTCGCAAAAATAATCTGATCGGACTAGTAGAGATCAAAGAGAGTCACAAACTCTCTCTACCTACATTTATAAATTATGAGCATAAGTCTCTGCCAATGCATTCGTTGTTCATTGAATAATATTTATAAGATGAATACGAGAATTTAGTTTGAAACTCAAGAGAATTATACAAAAAATTCAGAACAAGCATAGGTCATCTATCTGGTGCCTTTGTGAAACATATACTATAGTATTATCTCTAGAAATAGAATAACATAGATCTACTAATCAGTCACGGTTATCTGCACACTGATCGTTATAAAATAATTTTGAGTATAAAGATACAGTGAATTCAATACAAAGGCAGTGAACTAGTTTGTAGACCTATATTTCAAAATACTGTCCTTAATGACTAGTCTAATTATACTTTTTCCACCGGGTAGAATAGTGATCACTTACTAAAAAGGTAACAAATAAAATTGGAGACTTCAGTTATAGTCCGATTTTTCATAAAAATATAATAATACCAAAGCTATTATCACAGCATGAAAATTTGGTTCTCGAAAAACAGTACGAATAAGAGAACTATTAGCAACAAATTGATATCTCAAATCGGTCGAACATGAAAAAAAGATACAAAGAAAAAAACAATATGTATAAAACTTTATATGGTGAATACTTGAGAGATTCAGTCTTATAGTAATCGAGGATCAACAACAAATAAAACCGTTCCTGATTTCACCCGATCCACGAGGTATTATTACGATGCCCGATTCCAAGAACATCACGTTTCAGTTTCCGAGTGAGAAAAACATGTGTTGGATTGAGAATTATGAATTTTTTCGAAATAATCAGGTACGTATGTATATCGCACCACAAGGATTAATTACTCCTGAAGAATCGAAGGTTTCAACTATCATGGAGTAACCGTCATATAATTCCCAGTGATCTTCGGCTCTCAAGCAATAAGCCACAGTGCGGTCAGAGCTTTCAGAGACAATCCCTTGTAATCTTTAACAGAAATCAATGATGATAAGTCTTTCCACCAAAATGTATGAGATATATAGTTATTTCAATCATAGGCATTCTTAGGTTTGTGTTATTTGAAATATAGTTCAAAATATTTTACCAAAGGAATTGGATCTAGTTTGGGTCATAGTTTGTTTATCGTGCTAAAATAAGACAAAAATCGAAAACACAAGATATAATTGTTCACCTATATTGTCCTGGTAGACTCTTCAATTCCAATGTTTTGGGGAAATTCTGCAGCTTACATTGGATTTTTGTGTGGGAGCGATCATTTCTTCTGACGTCCAAATAGATGCATATATGAAAATTTGGATAGGCAGTCACGGTACACATTTCAGGACAACCTTCCTGCTGACATTTGACCTTTGTTAAATAGTGGTAAAAATGGAGTCCTTCATTCAATGCCTCGAAACCTTTTCGGAGAATTAAGTTAGTATCAACTGTCAACACAGGCAGCAATGTGATGTAACTTCCACACAATTCACATTCGTAAGCACAGTATAGGCTGGGTTCGTTATCCAAACAAGTTTCCCAAGTAGTTGACAATGTTCCAGTCAGATTAATCATGTGTACATCATTGCTCTTCTGTTTTTCACTGCACATATTTGAAGAGTACAAACATTTCAATAAAACAGCTCGCTCTTTGTAGATTTGTTCACACGATTTTTTTTCAATGAAATGGAGAATAAATTGTAAGGTTCCATTTGGCGAATCTTTGATTATTGTCAAGTAGTTTGGATTATCCAAGGCACTGCAAGAAAGTATATGTATAATCGCATCAAAAATCTCTGTTTTGCTGAGCTGGAAAACTTCTCCATCAAGGGTGATCCCAGGCATCATACTCCCAGTGCGTAACATTAATGGTGATTCACATTGATTCAAAACCGAATTTTCTCCCATTTCATCAGATGACATACTGAAATTGACGTGACTTATTGTTTCTTTATTACGCCAGTTGTCTCTGGTTAAGGTATCAGAGTCATGCAGAGGGCTTATCCTAGGAATTTCTACTCTATCATGATGTTTAGGTAGAGAAATATAGCGTGGCTTCTGTTCCAAACTTACTTTTCTCATACTTTGTTCTGTGCAAGACTTGGATATCGTTGGAATTTCACTCAAGTGAGACAAAGTCTGCTCCAAAGTATCGATATCTTCAAGTGAATGTTCAACAATTTCGTCATCAGGTAATGCAATATACACAACACCATGAGATTCAATGCAGGTGTTTGGATTACAATGAATAACTTTGGTCTTGGTGTCATTTCATATTTCCCAACGATTATTGGCACGCCTGCAATATGCAATATAGTGTCCTGGTAATTGAGCAATAATACCAGCCAGTTGATATCGACGATTGGCCAAATTAAGGAACACAAGGAACTCTTGCAACGTACCAGTCATCCCTCTTGAAAATGTCAAATCAGGTCTTACATCTAATTCAATAAAAATCTGGGTGTTGTACGTGATGTCCACCTGACACAACTGGTCACAATTCTTGTTATTGCATGAAGTTTGCAGTTTACAGTAAAATCCTAGGGCTTCCCAAAGTCCAGTGAATCCGCTTTCTCCAATTATTTTGTGATTAATTATTAACGTTGGAATAACAGAAGTATGTATATTGCAATCGGAACATCTGCAAGTGTAAAATGCGCTGGGTTCTGGGTTGAAACATCTTTCCCATATCATGTTTAGGTTGTCAAATAGGTCGATTGAATAGGAGGTTAGTTTACTGTGTCGATCATAATGAGGGGTGATGTTCGAAGGAAAATGGTTTTTCAGAAGAACTATTCGATCTTTGTATACAGAGGCTTTTGGTCCATTTTTGACGAAATTCCAGACAAACTGTAACGTCGCATTTGGAGATTTCTGTATCCAAGTCATAGATACCGGATTGTCCATAGCACTTGCTAATATTATTTGAACTATAGAATCAAAGTCACACGTGTTATATGCCAGGTAATATAAACCATCTATACGGGCAGGCATATTTATGATACTACCATTTCGTAGGTATGCTATTTCGACAGTAGATGGAACTACTATCGAGCTGTCGTTAGCGTGAAAGGAAGAGAATGAATACAAGCAGTATATTTCAAAAAATGTTTATAATTTTTCGAGGGCATTGGCGCCTGCTTGCCATCTGCCATTATTATTATCTGTAGTAGTAGTGATCGATGAGATCTTTGTGACAGCGGCGATGGTTTCGTTTTTGTTCCTAATACTCGCGTCTCTTACCTTTCCCGACTTCTTTTCTTTTTTTTTTCCTTCTCTCCCGCTCTCTTCGCTGCCGCCCGTGCCGGTCCAGTCTGCGCCCCGGGCTGCGATGGTAAAGCTGCAGCGGGAGCGGGCTGTGGTGGCTTCTGCGGTGCTGTGCAGCTTTCCGCGCCCTCAACTCGGCCATTATGTCAACCAGAATAATCTTCTAATGATAAGGATCATGGGCTTTAATTTGATGTGAAGCCAACACTGGAATCCGAAACTTCTATACGTACTCTGCTTGACATTCATGACACTAGGGCGCTCCACTCTCTGCAGTAGTGCTGCCTCTACATTTCTTCCGCAATCTCTATGAAAAGCTTGAACTACCGATGTTTACTGCTATTCATAACAAGAGGACAATTGAAATTCGGCACTCAGGCATCAGATGCATGGGAACTACTATCGAGCTGTCGTTAGCGTGAAAGGAAGAGAATGAATACATGCAGTATATTTCAAAAAATGTTAATAATTTTTCGAGGGCATTGGCGCCTGCTTGCCATCTGCCATTATTATTATCTGTAGTAGTAGTGATTGATGAGATCTTTGTGACAGCGGCGATGGTTCCGTTTTTATTCCTAATACTCGCGTCTCTTACCTTTTCGTACAGGCACGAGCAAAAGAGGACGAAAGGAGCAAGGCTGTACTCGCCACCGCGCAGAGGCTGTCTGTGAAAATCGAAATTGCCGCGTACAGAACCATATCCGCGGATGCGGCAAACGTCATAGCGGGCACACCACCAGCTCACCTACTGGTTGCCGAACGGAAAAGAATCTGGGCCGAGAGAACCAGAATCATTAAGAAGGGCAATTACGACATGGCCCAGAAAATCCGCAAGACCAAGAGAACGGAAAGAAAAACCACAATACGAGAGTGGCAAACGGAATGGCGGAACACTCGCAAGAGTGAATGGACCAGGACCCTGATAAAAAACCTGAGCGAATGGATCAAGAACAAAGGGGAAACGTCGTTCCACCTTACTCAAGCCCTGAGCGGACACGGGTGTTTTAACTAATACCTGAAGAGATTTCGGATCAGAAGAAGCGGTAAATGCTACGAGTGCGAAGAGAACGCAGACACCGCAGAACACGCGATCTTCGAATGCCCTGGAGACGCCGACCTGAGAAAGGACCTAACGGACCACCGAGGAGTCGCGCTAAAACCTGCGAACTTGAAGACCGCTATGACGCGAAGCAAGAGCGAGTGGAAGAGAATTAAGGAAGCTGTCGCAAAGATAATACAACACAGAGAAAGGACACAAAGAAAGGCTCAAGGCCGGAACACCGGTTCAGGATGAACAGCGGAAAGTCAAGACGATGACCGCAACCATACCAAAAGCGCAGCAG
Organism: Athalia rosae; assembly: GCF_917208135.1. Taxonomy (NCBI): domain Eukaryota; kingdom Metazoa; phylum Arthropoda; class Insecta; order Hymenoptera; family Athaliidae; genus Athalia; species Athalia rosae. Next base: position 8,941,321 of record NC_064032.1, on the reverse strand, counting down.
AAAGAGCCGGAAAAGACTCACGTCACGAGAAGTAAGGATACCAAGAGACGAACGAATGGAAAGGTACGAACAGACAGCAAGAACTCAAGGCAAGCGAGATGAGCAAGTACGTGATGTCAACAGACGGCAGTATTTAGAAAACACCTAACACCTAACGCCCCCCGGAAAGCGGCCAATCGTGTCCCCCGAGGAAGCCGTCTGACCGGGGGTCGCTGCCATAGCCGGTCCCAAGTCCGTGTTGAGGAAAGCAGAGAGGCCTAGCCTGCCAAACCTTTTATCCCCCCCCCCCCTCTCCCTGCAAAGGGCCGTTGACGGAGAAATGCCGAGAAGGCGATGCCCGGACGGCCAGCTAGGCGCACTCAAAACCCAGTGGAAGGCGGAGTCAAAAAAAAAAAAAAAGGTTAGTTTAGATTAGGTTAGGTTAGGTTTTGTTTGGTTTCTATGTGAATTGTTGCTAAGCGTTCGCAAATTGTTAATGCAAAGTCGTTATAGCAAGCGTCTTTGTGCGAAACTACACAGCTCTTCCAAAACAAATGAAGTGCAAGTAAGAAACAGAAGATATCAAATGACGTGTAAACGACCCCAGAGGAAAAGGAGATGTTTAGTCACTAAGAAAAAAGTTACTGGAAATCATCAGAGTTTTTGCTGGGCATAAACCCTGATAGAAGAATTTCGAAGTCTTTGGCCCGTAGCGTGAGTTGGACATGATTCGGGAGAATTCACTCGTCATCAATAATTCTGCCCTCCAACAATTTTATATTAACAGATTGTCAAACGCATCAATACTACGGGAGGCTCAAGCTCCGCAGCCCGACTGCCAGTCGTCCAGCCGTCGAAGGAACTAGACGACGATGATAGGCTTGGCATATGCCTAGCCTTCGAGGATGAAAGCCAGCCAGCGTCGAAGGCTGCCAAAATGTTCGGAGTCGCCAAGTCGTCGGTGCTGAATGTTTTGCACGGAGCGGGTTACTCATATGAGTTTCAACATCACCAGGAACTTACGTCTCATAATGCAGGAAGTTGTAAGGCTTTCTGCGGGCGAATGATCGGCCAATGAGGGACTACTCAGCAGGATCTGTTTCATGGACGAGAGTACTGTCGTGTTGCATGGGAGGCCAAATCGGCGAATCGTTCGAGTTTAGTCTCGCAGCAATCCTTATTTGGTGGTTTCGACAGCTACACAATACCCGCAGAAGCCTAATGTTCTGCTCGGCGTTCTTGGGGACTGTCTCTTCAGTGGAAACCTCAACGGCGAAAGGTACCTTGGTTTACTCGAGAAGAACATTATCCCTGCCTCAAGAGCAGTAGAAGGTGAGGTAGAAGTCATGACTTCGAAACATCAAAGCAGTTCAATTTCGGTCAACATCATTTAGAATGTGTAATACAAAACTTCATTTCGCACCAGCAGTTGATTTGATTCCGGCAGGACGGTGCCCCCGCACTATACGTCTGCCATCAGAGCCTACTTTAATAGGCAATTTCTCGGACGATGAATCGGCAGAGGCGGTCCAGTCGCGTGGCCAGCTCGTTCACCGGAATCTTTCTCTGCTAGATTAGAGTCTACGGGCACACCACGAAAGAATGTCTCCATGCAGGGGGGAGGAGAGTGATTGTTGCTGATGCGGAACACGGTATTTTAAATTCTGGAGAGCCTCGATCCACAGCAGATTTCCGAAACTACCAACGCTCTCTATGATCGCTGAGGGTACTGTTCTTCACTAGGAGCACTGCATCCCGAACACCTTTTTCGAAGTCTCGGGCATGTTCAGGCTAACCTGCCCTCCCATTTTTTTGAAGTGAGTTCTCATTGACATCGCTCACTTCACAACATGCCATATGGCTTCAAAAAATGCCTTATCAACACTTTTTTGTCTTTCCACGTTTCTTCATGCATCACCGTTGGAGATGATATAGCCACTCTGAGGTGTATTTTGGATACATTTCACTTATGGTCGGTATGGTTCATTTGAATTGTTCACTTCCACGAAATATCACAACACGATGCATAGCACGTTTCATCAACATCATTCATGTTCCAACACCTCAACAATAGTCGCTTTTTGGAAGAGCCAACATTACAACATAGGTACGGGGATCCCAAGTAAGTAGTGCCATGCGGAAAACGTGACTGAAGTCATAATTGGAATACAATGTACGTAGCATAGTCCCGATTACGGTATGTCCCACCCTCCTTTATAAATCTAATTCGGCAGTCATCTTGATCATTCCCTTTTCGGTTTGTGATGAAGTCTACCCATGCTTTGGTAACAAAGGATGTGCAGAGATGACATCTTTTTATATCTGAATCGCATATAGCGATGGATGAACATGACATGCGGAAAAAATGACTAACTATCTTTCATGTCACAGGACTTCCGGTGTACACGTATTGAAAGACTACTGATATTACTGTTCTTTTTGACCAATTGAACAAATATGGTTTCCTGTGATTCTCAAAGGACTTGATGTTTGTTGAATTCTACGATGTATTTCAGTCCATTATTCGTTCAAGAATTGATTTCGTAATTCAAATGATTGGTGAAAATATTGAATTTTGAACTGGAAAAATCTGTGTTCTCCAATCATTATGGGATGTAATGTTTCATAAATCAACCGATGACGATTCTGATTTTTTTCCGGGTGAAATTCTAACGTTTATGCATTTCGATTTAAGAGCATTATGGCCCATGCTAACTCGACTATCAACTTTAAATGACTAGCTGACCCCCCACTTCACGTTCGGTCGTCCATTGATTTGTCAGCTCAAACTAAAATCGAAGTGTTTGGCTATTCTGCGGAACAAATGACGAATATTGCGCGATCGCAGATCGAGTGCGCAATTTCACGTTGTCCCTTCTGCATACATGATCAAGAGTAGTAAGGAATTCAAGGTAGTACGAAGAGTGCTCATCCATATTTCACATATTTCATATACAATAGCGAGCACTTCATCAGATTAACTAATCCAAGTCAATGGAACTTTCGGAATTAGAAAGATATAGTACGAAGGAAAGTTCCAGATTTCAGTGTCGACTCCACATCAAATTCGAGCTTATGATCCTATCATTGAAAGATCATTCTGGTTGACATAATGGCCGAGTTGGGGGCGCGAAAAGCTGCACAGCACCGCAGAAGCCACCACAGCCCGCTCCTGCTGCAGCTCTGCCATAGCAGCCCGAGGCGCAGACTGGACCGGCACGGGCGGCAGCAAAGAGAGCGGCAGAAGAGGAAAAAAAAAAGGAAAATAAGTAGGAAAAGGTGAGAGACGCGAGTATTAGGGAAAAAAACAGAACCATCGCCGCTGTCACAAGGATCTCATCGATCACTACTACTACAGATAATAATAATGGCAGATGGCAAGCAGGCGCCAATGCCCTCGAAAAATTATAAACATTTTTTTGAAATATACTGCTTGTATTCATTTTCTTTCTTTCACGCTAACGACAGCTCGATAGTAGTTCTCATGCATCTGATGCCTGGATGACAAATTTCAGTTGTTGTCTTGTTATGAATAGCAGTAAACATCGGTAGTTTGAGCTATTTATGAAGATTGCAGAAAGATTGTAGAGGCAGCACTACTGCAGAGAGTGGAGCGCCTTAGTGTCATGAATGTCAAGCAGAGTACGTATAGAAAATTTCGGATTTCAGTGTTGGCTTCACATCAAATTGAAGCTCATAATTCTGATCATTAGAAGATTATTCTGGTTGACATAATAGCCGAGTTGAGGGCGCGGAAAGCTGCACAGCACCGCAGAAGCCACCACAGCCCGCTCCTGCTGCAGATCTGCCATCACAGCCCGAAGCGCGGACTGGACCGGCACGGGCGGCAGCGAAGAGAGCGGGAGAGAAGGAAAAAAAAAAGAAAAAGAAGTAGGAAAAAGTAAGAGACGCGAGTATTAGGGAAAAAAACAGAACCATCGCCGCTGTCACAAGGAAATCATCGATCACTACTACTACAGATAATGATAATGGCAGATGGCAAGCAGGCGCCAATGCCCTCGAAAAATTATAAATATTTTTTGAAATATACTGCTTGTATTCATTTTCTTTCTTTCACGCTAACGACAGCTCGATAGTAGTTCTCATGCATCTGATGCCTAAGTGCCGAATTTCAATTGTTGTCTCGTGATTATTAGCAGTAAACATCGGTAGTTTGAGCTTTTCATCGAGATTGCGGAAAAATTGTGGAGGCAGCACTACTGCAGAGAGTGGAGCGCTCTAGTGTCATGAATTTCAAGCGCAGTACGGATAGAAGTTTCGGAATTCAGTGTTGGCTCCACATCAAATTCAAGCTCATAATTCTGATCATTAGAAGATTATTCTGGTTGACATAATGGCCGAGTTGAGGGCGCGGAAAGCTGCACAGCACCGCAGCAGCCACCACAGGAGCCATCACAGCCCGCTGCTGCTGCAGCTTCGCCATCGCAGCCCGCATCGCAGATTAGACCGGCACGGGTGGCAGCGAAAAGAGCGGGAGAGAAGGAAAGGGAGAAGGAAAAGGAGTAGGAAAAGGTGAGAGACGCGAGTATTAGGAAAAGAACCATCGCCGCTGTCACGAGGATCTCATCAATCACTACTACTACAGATAATGATAATGGCAGATGGCAAGCAGGCGCCAATGCCCCCAAAAGATGATGAATATTTTTCGAAATATACTGCTTGTGTTCGTTCTTTTTCTTTCACGCTTACGACAGCTCGATAGTAGTTCTGATGCATCTGATGCTTGGATGACGAATTTCAATTGTCTTCTTGTTATGAATAGCAGTAAACATCGGTAGTTCAAGCTTTTCATAGAGATAGCGGAAGAATTGTAGAGGCAGCACTACTGCAGAGAGTGGAGCGCCCTAGTGTCATGAATGTCAAGCAGAGTACGTATAGGAGTTTCGGATTTCAGTGATGGCTTCACATCAAATTAAAGCCCATGATCCTTATCATCGAAGGATCATTCTGGTAGACATAATAGCCGAGTCGAGGGCGCGGAAAGCTGCACAGCACCGCAGAAGCCACCACAGCCCGCTCCTGCTGCAGATCTGCCATCACAGCCCGAAGCGCGGACTGGACCGGCACGGGCGGCAGCGAAGAGAGCGGGAGAGAAGGAAAAAAAAAAGAAAAAGAAGTAGGAAAAAGTAAGAGACGCGAGTATTAGGGAAAAAAACAGAACCATCGCCGCTGTCACAAGGAAATCATCGATCACTACTACTACAGATAATGATAATGGCAGATGGCAAGCAGGCGCCAATGCCCTCGAAAAATTATAAATATTTTTTGAAATATACTGCTTGTATTCATTTTCTTTCTTTCACTCTAACGACAGCTCGATAGTAGTTCTCATGCATCTGATGCCTAAGTGCCGAATTTCAATTGTTGTCTCGTGATTATTAGCAGTAAACATCGGTAGTTTGAGCTTTTCATCGAGATTGCGGAAAAATTGTGGAGGCAGCACTACTGCAGAGAGTGGAGCGCCCTAGTGTCATGAATGTCAAGCAGAGTACGGATAGAAGTTTCGGAATTCAGTGTTGGCTCCACATCAAATTCAAGCTCATAATTCTGATCATTAGAAGATTATTCTGGTTGACATAATAGCCGAGTTGAGGGCGCGGAAAGCTGCACAGCACCGCAGCAGCCACCATAGGAGCCATCACAGCCCGCTGCTGCTGCAGCTTCGCCATCGCAGCCCGCATCGCAGATTAGACCGGCACGGGTGGCAGCGAAAAGAGCGGGAGAGAAGGAAAGGGAGAAGGAAAAGGAGTAGGAAAAGGTGAGAGACGCGAGTATTAGGAAAAGAACCATCGCCGCTGTCACAAGGATCTCATCAATCACTACTACTACAGATAATGATAATGGCAGATGGCAAGCAGGCGCCAATGCCCTCGAAAAATTATAAATATTTTTTGAAATATACTGCTTGTGTTCATTTTCTTTCTTTCACGCTAACGACAGCTCGATAGTAGTTCTCATGCATCTGATGCCTAAGTGCCGAATTTCAATTGTTGTTTTGTTATGAATAGCAGTAAACATCGGTAGTTTGAGCTATTCATGGAGATTGCGGAAAAATTGTAGAGGCAGCACTACTGCAGAGAGTGGAGCGCCCTAGTGTCATGAATGTCAAGCAGAGTACGTATAGAAAATTTCGGATTTCAGTGTTGGCTTCACATCAAATTGAAGCCCATGATCCTGATCATCGAAGGATCATTTCGGTAGACATAATAGCCGAATTGAGGGCGCGGAAAGCTGCACAGCACCGCAGAAGCCACCACAGCCCGCTCCTGCTGCAGCTCTACCATCGCAGCCCGAGGCGCAGACTGGACCGGCACGGGCGGCAGCGAAGAGAGCGGGAGAGAAGGAAAAAAAAAAGAAGTAGCAAAAAGTAAGAGACGCGAGTATTAGGGAAAAAAACAGAACCATCGCCGCTGTCACAAGGATCTCATCGATCACTACTACTACAGATGATAATAATGGCAGATGGCAAGCAGGCGCCAATGCCCTCGAAAAATTATAAACATTTTTTGAAATATACTGCTTGTATTCATTTTCTTTCTTTCACGCTAACGACAGCTCGATAGTAGTTCTCATGTATCTGATGCCTGAGTGCCGAATTTCAATTGTTGTCTTGTTACGAATAGCAGTAAACATCGGTAGTTTGAGGTATTCATGGAGATTGCGGAAAAATTGAAGAGGCAGCACTACTGCAGAGAGTGGAGCGCCCTAGTGTCATGAATGTCAAGCAGAGTACGTATAGAAAATTTCGGATTTCAGTGTTGGCTTTACATCAAATTAAAGCCCATGATCCTTATCATCGAAGGATCATTCTGGTAGACATAATAGCCGAGTTGAGGGCGCGAAAAGCTGCACAGCACCGCAGAAGCCACCACAGCCCGCCCCTGCTGCAGATCTGCCATCACAGCCCGAAGCGCGGACTGGACCGGCACGGGCGGCAGCGAAGAGAGCGGGAGAGAAGGAAAAAAAAAAGAAAAAGAAGTAGGAAAAAGTAAGAGACGCGAGTATTAGGGAAAAAAACAGAACCATCGCCGCTGTCACAAGGAAATCATCGATCACTACTACTACAGATAATGATAATGGCAGATGGCAAGCAGGCGCCAATGCCCTCGAAAAATTATAAATATTTTTTGAAATATACTGCTTGTATTCATTTTCTTTCTTTCACTCTAACGACAGCTCGATAGTAGTTCTCATGCATCTGATGCCTAAGTGCCGAATTTCAATTGTTGTCTCGTGATTATTAGCAGTAAACATCGGTAGTTTGAGCTTTTCATCGAGATTGCGGAAAAATTGTGGAGGCAGCACTACTGCAGAGAGTGGAGCGCCCTAGTGTCATGAATGTCAAGCAGAGTACGGATAGAAGTTTCGGAATTCAGTGTTGGCTCCACATCAAATTCAAGCTCATAATTCTGATCATTAGAAGATTATTCTGGTTGACATAATAGCCGAGTTGAGGGCGCGGAAAGCTGCACAGCACCGCAGCAGCCACCACAGGAGCCATCACAGCCCGCTGCTGCTGCAGCTTCGCCATCGCAGCCCGCATCGCAGATTAGACCGGCACGGGTGGCAGCGAAAAGAGCGGGAGAGAAGGAAAGGGAGAAGGAAAAGGAGTAGGAAAAGGTGAGAGACGCAAGTATTAGGAAAAGAACCATCGCCGCTGTCACGAGGATCTCATCAATCACTACTACTACAGATAATGATAATGGCAGATGGCAAGCAGGCGCCAATGCCCTCGAAAAATTATAAATATTTTTTGAAATATACTGCTTGTGTTCATTTTCTTTCTTTCACGCTAACGACAGCTCGATAGTAGTTCTCATGCATCTGATGCCTAAGTGCCGAATTTCAATTGTTGTTTTGTTATGAATAGCAGTAAACATCGGTAGTTTGAGCTATTCATGGAGATTGCGGAAAAATTGTAGAGGCAGCACTACTGCAGAGAGTGGAGCGCCCTAGTGTCATGAATGTCAAGCAGAGTACGTATAGAAAATTTCGGATTTCAGTGTTGGCTTCACATCAAATTGAAGCCCATGATCCTGATCATCGAAGGATCATTTCGGTAGACATAATAGCCGAATTGAGGGCGCGGAAAGCTGCACAGCACCGCAGAAGCCACCACAGCCCGCTCCTGCTGCAGCTCTACCATCGCAGCCCGAGGCGCAGACTGGACCGGCACGGGCGGCAGCGAAGAGAGCGGGAGAGAAGGAAAAAAAAAAGAAGTAGCAAAAAGTAAGAGACGCGAGTATTAGGGAAAAAAACAGAACCATCGCCGCTGTCACAAGGATCTCATCGATCACTACTACTACAGATGATAATAATGGCAGATGGCAAGCAGGCGCCAATGCCCTCGAAAAATTATAAACATTTTTTGAAATATACTGCTTGTATTCATTTTCTTTCTTTCACGCTAACGACAGCTCGATAGTAGTTCTCATGTATCTGATGCCTGAGTGCCGAATTTCAATTGTTGTCTTGTTACGAATAGCAGTAAACATCGGTAGTTTGAGGTATTCATGGAGATTGCGGAAAAATTGAAGAGGCAGCACTACTGCAGAGAGTGGAGCGCCCTAGTGTCATGAATGTCAAGCAGAGTACGTATAGAAAATTTCGGATTTCAGTGTTGGCTTTACATCAAATTAAAGCCCATGATCCTTATCATCGAAGGATCATTCTGGTAGACATAATAGCCGAGTTGAGGGCGCGAAAAGCTGCACAGCACCGCAGAAGCCACCACAGCCCGCTCCTGCTGCAGCTCTACCATCGCAGCCCGAGGCGCAGACTGGACCGGCACGGGCGGCAGCGAAGAGAGCGGGAGAGAAGGAAAAAAAAAAGAAAAGAAGTCGGGAAAGTTAAGAGACGCGAGTATTAGGAACAAAAACGGAACCATCGCCGCTGTCATAAAGATCTCATCGATCACTACTACGACAGATCATAATAATGGCAGATGGCAAGCAGGCGCCAATGCCCTCGAAAAATTATAAACATTTTTTGAAATATACTGCTTGTATTCATTTTCTTTCTTTCATGCTAACGACAGCTCGATAGTAGTTCCCATGCATCTGATGCCTGAGTGCCGAATTTCAATTGTTGTCTCGTTATTAATAGCAGTAAACATCGGTAGTTTGAGCTATTCATGGAGATTGCGGAAAAATTGTAGAGGCAGCACTACTGCAGAGAGTGAAGCGCCCTAGTGTCATGAATGTCAAGCAGAGTACGTATAGAAAATTTCGGATTTCAGTGTTGGCTTTACATCAAATTGAAGCCCATGATCCTGATCATTAAAGGATTATTCTGGTAGACATAATAGCCGAGTTGAGGGCGCGGAAAGCTGCACAGCACCGCACAGAATTAAAACATCAAGTGCTTCTTACCGAATTCATTCGGTTGTTGATTGGCTGAAGGGGCCGGGCCTCGTGCCTATCGAGTCCCTCCCATTCTTGACATTTGGAGTGACTCAACCTGTATAATTACAAGCTAGCTTGCCGGAGCATAGGGTGTTTTATCTCATGTTGAAGAGAACTAATCAAGTGTCTCCAAAACTGAAAGTCACGAAAAAAACGTTCGGATATCATTGTACGGTTTTCAGAGAGACGCAAGTTGAAATTATTGACAATCTCGTGTCTCAATTCAAAGTCATTTTTGAACAGAAATCATTTTGTATGGGTAGCAATGAATCTGTCTGCGAGCAGTGGTTGTTCCACGTTGATCAATGTGCGATTTTTAAGATCATTAAACTCAAATTCCACAACAGCAGATGTAGCATTTATCGAACCCACTCGACATGCTTTGCGCATCACTTCAGAAAACAAAGGAAAATACGGCAACAACGATTTTAAATTCTTCGCAAACTTTGGATTGTAGAACCCATTTACGTTTCTGTTGATGTTTGTTGGTTCTTCGCTCAATTTTTCCACACATCGTTCATATATGCGATTTGACCATTCCCATTTATTAGATGGCATTTCTTCAGTAGCGTTCAATAAATCAGCATACTTCGCATCATATTCGTGATTTTTTTTTAGTTCAAGGGATTTATGTTTAATTATGTCTTCGCTGTCAGTATTGATGTGATCAACCTTAGGCATTCCTTTGATTAATCCAGTGATTCGAATACGTGCCTGTTTAGAAAGGCTATCATTTTCAGCGGTCTCACTCAATACGAGTAGAAAGATTTGTTCGGCAATAGTCTCTAATGCAGTCATGGATTCTTGTTAGGCAGTACTGCCATTGCTCTGATAGAGAATAATTTTGCTCCGTACGAAGTCCATAACATTTCCATCTTGCAATTAAATTGATGAAGTGACAAATGTCAACTCGCATTAAGTATGCTGGAGTGGTTGAGACGCGGTGTGTAAAACATTCAAAACAGGATGACAAGTATTTCTTCAAACTTAGTTCTGGCGCGAATGCTCTGGCAATAGCACCAAGAAGAGCTTTGTCAGAATCGGTAACGATTTCTTCCGATAGAGGAAAAGATGATACTTCTTTAGCTCCTACGCGCAAAAATTCGAATAACCATTTTGCTATGGCGTCGGTATGGTGTTCGGCTGATATCATTCAAAAAACAGGCGCAGTTTTCTTATGCACTTGCATAACGGCCTGATATAGGTAGATGTGAGGGCTATTTCCCGACGGCGGTTAGAGTACTACTGATCCAGTCCAGTAGTGAGCAAAAAACTCTATAAAGCCTATGGCATGTATGGAGTTTTCATATATCGGATCATATTTCATGTCCTGCAAACTTTGAAAAACATCATGAGTCCTAATCAACCCAAGAACTTTATTACGCATTTCCAAGAACCTAACAACTCGGAATGTGAGCAGGTTCGTCATCTCCATTAGAGTCTATTAATTTGTCTCCTCCCTTTCTTCTCCATCTACTGTTCAGCAAATTACCCTCGACTATTTCTTTAGCTATCTTCTGTCCACGTGCACCTTTTAGCTGTCTTCTAGTGGTATGTTTTACCGATCTATTAAATCCATCGAAAAAACACCTCATTTTCACAGCCTCGTTATTTTTTGGAGCAATAATAATGCGATCAAGGAATCTAGCATTGCAATCCGGACAATTGCCATTGATTTAACAAATAAAACGGTTTCTGAAATTTCATAATTATTTTTAAATCTAAACGCGCAAGGTATTTGCGTCTCCGTGTGCAAAGCGTCATACAATGCGTGTGTCCACGAATGGCATTTCAATCTGCTTAAATTGCGTTTTCCCTGAGATTGGAAACTGTAATTTGATATTTTTGGTTTCATTTCAGACCAAACGTTGGTGATATCGATCTGGAATTCTAGAACTGCGTCTATTGTGGAATTGTGTGACACATCAATATGGGCTGTAACATTTGTTACAATATTATTGGAACACAAAATTTCCGTCAAGATGTCATACCTATTCACAAGAACAATGGTATAAATATTTTTACTTCTTTTCCGCAGTGAATGATTCATTGCATCGGCAAGTTCCTGGAAAACTTCATTCTTGGGTGGGAGAACTTGACCGTTCTCAGATATTTTTCAAATTCTCCGGAATGGAGCAATTTCTTTGATTGAATGATCGCGGGTGGATCTGATTTTTCCTTTTCATCCATCGTGTCAGTAACGCTAGTGCCTGTGCATATGCAGCAACGCAGGATGGCTTACAAACGGGAGTGCGGGTATTCTTACCATGGTACAAGTTAGGCAGTATTATAAGTTTACTAGCTGACCCAGTGAACTTTGTATCACCTAGTCCGTTACTTACAACTTTTAATTTGTGATTACTGGTTGCACTATGTACGTTTAAGATGTTTCGTTTTTTACTTAAATTTATTCATAACTAAAAGAAAAATTGGAAAACAGTCGACTTGACGGGCCATCCCTGCAACTTCCTACTATTTTCGGACATTAAGTGCATACAATTTTGTGAATTTTAGTGCTTCTGACTTCGCAAAGCTTTTAATTAAAAAAAAGACATTATTTTTAAAAATTTTAAATTAAAATAAGCTGACTCGGCAAACATTGTTTCGTCACTTATATTATTCCCAGAAAACATTTTTTCAGTTCAATAAAAATAACTATCTACTATAAGTGTGTGAGATTGTACTTATAATCGAAAGCGTTATAAGCAATAAAAGTATGCTTTATTCAGGTTAATGAATGAATATTTAATCAAATAACGACTATATTTTAAATTATAATTTCTGATAGCTATCTTAACATCAAAAATAATTATTTACATTGTTACTATCAATTATGGCAGTTAAAAAAAAAATTAATCTCTCAGTGCAATAGAGTTTACAATATTCTTGGTTAGTCCGTCTTTAGCCAACACAAACAAACTGGATGGTTTCCCCACGCGAGAACATGCCACATATAGTTGTCCGTGGGAAAAGCATGGTGTTCCCAAATCTAAGCCACATACAGACAATATCTGGCCTTGTGACTTGTTGATTGTCATAGCGAATGCCAATCTAATTGGGAATTGAGCGCGTTTGAATTCGATTGGCACATCTGTAGGAATCATAGGGATTCGTGGCAGCAACACATTTTCGCCTTGAAACTTGCCATTCAAGATGATCGCTTCAATAACGTTTTTCATTAATTTTTTAATGACTAATCGTGTGCCATTACACAGCCGTGGTGGGTTTAAGTTACGAAGCAAAATAATCGGAGATTCAACCTTCAATTGTAAATGGTGTAGAGGCATGCCTGGCAAATCCAATGAATTTAAAAACTCAATTGGATAATTCACAGTCTCGTTGGTATCACAAACTGCATCGATAGATTTGTATGACACCAAGTCCCCAGGCAACAATTGTTATATCTTTGAATTTAGCCCATTAACGTCCAAATTTTCAGCAGCCAAAATTGCTCTTTCTGCCAGCCACTTAGGATTTGCATATTGTGTGTGTACGTCGGAAAATACGTGATCGATAAGAATATGTTGCGAGTCGATGATTGTGCAGAAGTCGGTCTGTAATTTTATGCATCCAGTATTTTCATGTACAGCAACTTTCCCATATCCAATATCTAACAGTTGTTTAGAGAAAGTTTCGGCGGATGGATCCTGAAGCAATTGAACGCGCATGTTCACCCTCAGTTGTACTTTTTCAACGTTACGCCATAGTCGCGATGATTTTAAGCAAGCGTTGATTTCATCAGCGTACGTTGAACGTGGAATAACGGGAAGTGTTTGTCTGAAATCACCTGAAAGGAGTAATAAAGTTCCGCCAAATAGTTTATCGTTGTTTTTTATATCCTTTAATGTCCTATCTAATGCCTCAAGCGAATATTTGTGTGCCATCGTGCATTCATCCCAGATAATTATTTTACATTGTTTCAGCACTGTGGCCATAGACGATTGTTTTTTTATGTTGTACACTGCATCTGGATTACTTTGAATGTTCAACGGCAGCTTGAATGCTGAATGAGCTGTTCTGCCTCTATCTAATAAAGTTGCTGCAATGCCAGAAGATGCAACGGCCAATGCGATGCCATATTTTGATCGTATCTCGGCAAAAAGTAGCGAAATAAGGAATGTTTTGCCAGTTCCACCTAGTGCATCCAAAAAAAAGAATCCTCCTTGTCCTGACGAAACTGCCAGCATGATGCGGTCGTAAATAATTTTTTGTTCATCATGGGGTTGATTGTAGAGGGGCAAAAAATTCAGAGAAATATGAATTTTTTCATCTTAAGTCAGGACAGAAAAAAAAAAATCTTTGCAAAATAAATTAAAGTTTTTAATTGACAAATAAAAAATAGGGGTTGATCGTAGAGGGGTGAAAATTAAGGGTTGTATGCATTTTTGTATGCTGTATCATAAAAAAATTTGTCCAAAAAAATAAAAGTAAAATTTAGGGGTGGACCACCCTTAACATTTAGGGAGATGAAAAATAGATGTTGTCCGATTCTCCACCCTGGCCGATATTCATGCTTCGGATGACGAAAATCGCTCGAGCCGTTTCGGAGGAGATAGATTACAAACACCGTGACACGAGAATTTTATATATTTGATTAAACTAATGATAAATTTTTTTATTTAATTAGCTATAGGATGGGAAGGCCAGTACGGAGTTGCCGAAAAAAAACTATACCGCCAGAATGGTTGAATGATGAATCAGAAAATGAGTTATACGATGAAGATGGATCGGAAACAGACGCATCTGAACCTGTTGAAGTCGAATCCAAGTCCGAATATGATTCTGATGACGATGAAGAGCAAACTAGTGATATTGATGATCCTGTCGATGATAAAAATAATGTTCAAGCCTCGAATAATTATATTTTAGGAGAAGATAAAAATACCAAATGGTCCTTGAATGCTCCTGCTCAAAACAAGAGAACTGCGAAACACAATATTGTTTTAAAAGCTCCTGGCGTGAATTAATGCGCTTAGCATGCAGTTACTCCCATTGATAGTTGGAAACTATTTTTTACTGATGACATGGTAAAGCTAATCGTGCAATATACCAATAGTGAGCTTGATAAACAGAGAGTATCGTATAAAAATCCTGTGGGAGTTCTTCCAACTGATGTAGAAGAAATACACGCTCTTTTGGACTGCATATTACCTAGGCTTATACAATGCATCACATGTGAATCTATAAGAATTTTGGACTATTGACGGATCTGCACCCGATTTGTTTCGTGGAACAATGAGTTTAAAAAGATTTTATTTTTTCTCTTCGGCTATACGGTTTGATGACACCACCAATCGGGAAGAACGAAAAAAATTAGATAATTTAGCTCCCGTTAGGGAATTTTCGGACCAGTTTATCCATCAATGCAATAAAAAGTGTACTCTTGGTAAATATACGACCGTTAACGAAATGTTGGAATCTTTTAGAGGACGCTACAAGTTCAAGCAATACATAGCTAACAAACCAGCAAAATATGGTATCAGAATTTACGCACTTGTTGATTCCAGAAAATTTTATACATCAAATTTGGAAATTCATTGTGGCAAACGACCTTTCGGACCGTATCAAAAATCTAATGCCGTTGTCGATGTTATGAACTGTCTTTGTGAACCTATTTGAGATACCGGTCGCAATATCACTTGTGACAATTTTTTCACGTCTATTCCATTAGCAGAAGATTATGTGAAAAATCGTCGCACTACAATTATAGAGACAATAGGGAAAAATAAAGGAGAATTGCCGCTAGAATTGATTGAATGTAAAAAGCGTGATATTTCTAGCAGCAAGTTCATATTTAATCATTCGTGTACAGTTGTGTCATATGTTCCGAAAAAAAATAAGAATGTTTTTTCGCTTTCACCTCTTCATTCTTCAGATAAAATAGATGTCGATACTGGATCTAAATTAAAACCCGAGATTTTGACATTTTACAACCACACAAAAGCTGGTGTTGATGTGGTTGATCAATTAAAAGCCAAGTATTCTGTTGCCCGAGAAGCACATCGTTGGCCCATGCTCATTTTTTATTAATTCTTGTCTAAATTGTCAGAGATATCCCTATTTGTGTATGAGCAAAAATTATAAAATCGCGGATAAAGTCGGTTTTTGTGAATGAATTTTTTTTTTTTTCTGTATCTAGAAAGTACTCATGGAAGACTACCTTCACGATTTTGTGGCACCATGTGACCATCGTTCGTGCGAAAGTATGGGCAATCCGCGGATTTTGCCTCGTCGCGTATTGTTGCTCAACTATGAAACTAGGTGCGCGAATCTTCGACTATTCTCTGGGAAAGGGATTGAAGTTACTGCTCCATCAATTACAATACCACAAGTTGATTATTCATCAAGTTATTCGAAAAAATCGGAAATTTTTTTTTCCGTGTCTGCTTGCAATTCACAAGTAAACTAATTTTTATAAAATTTCTAGATTGGGCTCATAATGTAGATCTTTTCACGACGAACAACTTTTTCACATACACTTTTACCGACTTACTTACCGAAAAAAAGTTATATTGCAAAATATGGGTTTTTCATTTTTTCAGAATTTTTTGCGGCCAAATCCGCTTGAAAAAAATGTTAGACTTTTTAGAGTAGCTTTCTACTGGTCCAAATGAGATTTAAATAAATCGACCAGCCTATGTTCTTCCACATTAATAGAGACGTCATTTTCTGCTTAATTCGACTGGACTATTATTACCAGGAGCCGACTACTACGGCAGAATCTTAGAATCATTGGACCTCACGTATTGATGTTTCTTTCATATTCTTGACCAGCTTCGACATTTTTTGCACAGTAAATACAAATTCAAGAGATCTCACTCACAAGCCGACTCCTATGATTTTCACAACGTTGTTCACAACGATCGACGAAAGGATAAATGAATGTTAGGGGGCACTTGTTTCTTGCAACGCTAGCTCATCTTTGATGAAAACGTGGAATATGTAGAAAATAGGGACGATTTACCGCTGCACGAGTGGTACTCGAAGTGATAACGGTCGTGGTTCGATTATAACGATGTGCAATCCGTTTTGTACGTTTGCAGATTGTATATCAAAAATAAAATAAATTTATGCTACCTGCATTCCGGACCCAGTTTAGGTATCTCGGATCCTTGGTATTCGGGAAGCAGAATAGCGTTATGCCCTCTTTATCTCGGGTCGATGTGCAGTTTTTATAAAAACACACATCGCTGGTGAGGGTCGTCATGACGTTTTCACTTTCTCACTCGTGGATTTTTTGTTCGGTCTATTTTGCACTGGACAACCACAGGCTCCGCGATATCAATGAAAGACTGAACAGTAGCTAATTCGTTACAATTAAAGAGACGTAAGTCACAAACAAAATTGAATTCTCACCGTGGTGAGGACGGATGTACGTACTACACACATCAATAACGGGGAATCAAGATTTGCAGTAAATATGCATAAATTTAAAAATGGCGCAGTGTAATGTCCAGCGTAGCATATAAAAAAATTGTGACATCAATTTTTGAAAAGCTATATTGAATATGTCAATTCTTCATCCCTTCTTTCCAAATGAGAAAGATGAGGTCGCGATTCCGTGAAGCAGGAACGCGGTAAAGCTCGCGCATGCACAGAATTGAAATCGGCCGTGATTGGCGCTGCATAGTGGTAGCACTACGCTGATCGGATCACGCCGCCGACGCAATGCATCAAACAACCAATTTCATCAGTTTTTCAAAAGCTATCATTATGGCCGATAAGTAGTGTTTATTTAACTTACATTTTGTTTGCCACACATCCGACTTAAATTCTCATTATTACACCAGATATGTAACATGTGACGGTCAGAAATACAGTGTGATCATATGTAAAGTCTTATTTGGGATATAAATACAGAAATAAAACATACGTAAACCCTAACCGGGATAGTTAAAAGATTGTAAAATCGGTGCTCGTATTTGCAATTCATTTTCTGAAATTTTCTAATGGGTTACTTCAATGGGATAATTTTTCTGCTCTATTGATGAAAACATACTGTACGAAATTCAACCGATAATGACACAGATTATCGTGTAAAATATGTTGTGAACTGTCTTCCGCCATTATGGTGGCTTGGTAGCGTCATAAATATATTCAGGACGGGAATTCCACGCAAACTCGACAAGCCTCCGTCCCTCACCATTTCTGTTCCGATCTATCCTTCTTTTTGACATTCAATTAACCCAGGATAGGTGAAAAAAAAAATTATTTACAATTTTTCGAACGCCCAAATTCCGTCACCCGCTTTTAAGAAACAAAAAATTATTGCACGCGACTATATGTTCAACGGTCTATTATATCTAGATCTGTAAATGGTATCGGACTTCAATACTAGGTCGATTTGTTCGTCTTGAACACTACTTTTCGATGTATATTTTATCGATTGTCTACGAATTTTTCGAAGTCAGTTTCGAGAATTCAAAAATCGAAAAACTGAATTTTCGTAAAGTATGGCATTTTTGAGTGCTTTAAAAAAAATCTCAAAGAATCTTCTCACCGAGTCTGGATTTTTGTGACCATCTGGATCCTGTGCCGAATTTTTTACGATTTTCTAGAGAATGTTTAATTCCGATTTCTCCGAAATCTTCTCACGGAGCCCGAATCGATTGAACATTCTGCCAAGAATCGTGAAAAATTCGGCACAGGATCCAGATGGTCACAAAAATTCAGACTCGGTGAGAAGATTCTTTGAGATTTTTTTTAAAGCACTCGAAAATGCCATACTTTACAAATATTCAGTTTTTCGATTTTTGAATTGTCGAAACTGACTTCGAAAAATTCGTATACTATCGATAAAATATACATCAAAAAGTAGTGTTCAAGACGAACAAATCGACCTAGTATCGAAGTCCGATACCATTTACAGATCTAGATATAATAGACCGTTGAACATATAGTCGCGTGCAACAATTTTTTGTTTCTTAAAAGCCGGTGACGGAAATCGGGCGTTCGAAAAATTATAAATAATTTTTTTTTTCACCTATCCTGGGTTACTTGAATGTCAAAAAAAAGGATGGATCGGAACAGAAATGGTGAGGGACGGAGGCTTGTCGAGTTTGCGTGAAATTCCCCATATATTCTGCATATACTACACGCACTGAGATATATACCTTCCAAATAAATAATTTTTGCACTAATGTGATATTTCATTGTTTACAAAGATAACGAATCACCGAGAAGTGAGGGGCCGCGCCGCTCTTATGCGGAGGCGGCGGTCGGGGTGGCGGCCCCCCCCCGGCCCGTCACGGGAGCCGGCACAGCAAAACGTACGTAACAGATCTTCAATGTTCACACAGACATTATAGTTTCATACCGAATTCAAATCAACACTTCAATCATGAATTCGTTTTTGAAAAGATGCTGCAGTTTTTTTCTGAAATATTGTTGCAATTCTCCCTATGATGATTTCTATCACAGACAACTTGTCGGTTTGATCGCCACACAATATATATCTATGACCACACATAAAATTTATCTATTTTCGGAGGAACAGTTATATCCACACCAATAGAATCCTTTCTTGAATCTGATTTTTTGCATGAAAAGTTTTGCTATTTCTTATCACTCGAACTTGACACAAATTTATGTAAAGGAGAAGGTGAGCCATTTTTTTGTTAAATGATCGGTCGGGACTTTAACCATCACTGTCGATTTTGAAATCAGTTTTTCTCCATAACCGATTTTAAAGGAATATGAATAGTGATTACTTTAAATGTTAGTATAATTCTTATTATTATGGTACAATAGAATAATTCTTAATTTTCTCTTTCTAATGGTAAATGAAGATTGTCCTCGCTTACTTCAAATACAAATTAGCGGAAGAATTTTCGTCATACTTGAGTTTCAGAAAGCTCGGGCTTTCGTTAAGTACCCCGTATTGCCCCGCCTTCCCCTATATACATGATCAAGCGTATCAACAAACTAAATGTGGTACGAAGAGTCCTGACCCATATTTCACATATCTCATATATCACAACAAGCATTCCATTAGAAAAACTAGTCCAAGTCAATAGAACTATTGAAATTGTAAAGATACAGTGCGGATGAAAGTGTCTGATTTCAGTGCTATCTCTACATCAAATTATAGCTTATAATCATTATTATTCACAGATCACTCCAGCGGACGTCATGTAGGAGTTAATGGCGCTGAAGGGCTGCGGTGGCGCAGCTGCAACGACGCGGCGCCGGAGGGCCAGGCGGAGGCCCCGGCGGAGGAGGCCCAGGCGGAGGAGGCCCAGGCGGCGGAGGCCCAGGCGGCGGAGGCCCAGGCGGCGGACCCCGGCGAGCCGGCACGGGCGCGGCCGAAGAAGCCGCAGACACGTAGAAACCGCCGCCGCCGAGGGCGGAGTCGGGCGCCCGCCATCTACCATTATTACAACCGTTAGTAATATTGGCAGATGGCGGGCCGGCGACGCTGCCCCCCATCAATAAATAAACAAATAAATATATTCAAAAAAATATACTGCTTGTATTAGTTCTTTTCCTTCCACCACAAAGATACTGCGACAGTAGTTCTAATGCATCTGATGTCTGAATTATGAATTCCCATCGTTGTCTTGTTGTGAATAGTAGTGAACGTTAGTAGTTTAAGCCATTTATAATTCCGTTGCAATTTGCGAGTTCGCGCTTTCGAAAGATCATCTTATTGTCAGTTTTTCAAGTACATAATTGTAGAGGAAAGAACTTGTAATTTTGGTCACCGATTTCATTGAGCAACTGTCATTAAGGTCACAGATGTAGTGCGGTGATTTCGATTGATAAGGGGGTTCACTCTTGATGGTTCACAGATTTGTCTCTTGCAGGGGCGCTCATTTGTATCACCTATTGAATGATGGAAATAAAAACTTTGTCTGAACGTTAGAACCATAGATATGGTATCTATGTAGAAACATATATATACTGAACAAAACCTTCTCATGGGCTATGTATTATGTTCCACTACCGTCATAGATGTGTTCAATATATCTATGCTACCATAGATATGTTCAATGTATCTATGTTACTACTAACAATAAGCTGCATACCTTTGAAATATGAGGTATCTTCGAGAGGAGGCAGATGTTTTCATTATTTTTATACTTGGGGTCTAGTGAACTCTCTTACATTATTCGAGTACGACGTTTTAGAAAAGATAAAACTTAAAAGGATATATTTTTCAAAGTGTTACAAGGTGTTTTCTCAAAAACTGAGGATTATTTTGGAAAATTTTTGAAACAAAAATTGCAGAATCATAGAAAGAAAATTCAATAATACCATGGATATTGAAATTTAGCTGGATTGTATGGGGGTTTTGAGGGTCACTTGGTTTTCCGAGCGGAAATCCATATTTTGTATTGCAGATTCGTAATCTACAAGAAAAGCTAAGCAGCATTCGTACAAAACATTTTTTTCATAATCATCATTTTGCAATTATAATATACAAAATTAATTTTACACGCAAAAACTAAAACTTCTGAAGAAAAATCGCAGAAGACAAAGAGAAGATATTAGAAAGTTTAGAATTCTATAAATTTCTGAACGAGGAATTTTGGCACTTGAAATGACCGAGAGGTCATTTTAAAGGCCATGGAAAGTCAAAATCAATTTTTTCAAAAAGTACGGAAAATTTGGTAAAAAAAAAAGGTGTATCGAGATTTTTTTTCATTGTTCCGAAATATGACATCCTTGCCTATCTTTGAACTGCTGAAATTAGAATCAATAATTTTCAAAAATCTAAAATTTTTACACAAATCTCAGATGAATATTCTCACAAGGTTCAGAGAAATTTTTTTTGCCACATACGTACCCATATGTATTCTGTATTGCCTATGTATACAGCTTACGATGCATTGTACACCGAGGATGATTGTAAGATCTAATATCTGATCATAGTGTATCAATCTTAGAACACTGAAACAAAACCTGTGGTTTGGCAATGTTGCACCGAGTATATATAATATATACTTATATATATATATAATTCCTACTTTTGATTCTACAATATACTCGAGATAACTTTATGCGCAGCGTTGCCGGATCACCATTGACCACGAAAATAACGTGTTGGAATTAAAAAGAGAATGATATTTCAAATTATCGTATCGCATCCACAAAAACGGTGAAGTGCTTTTTTTTTTTTTTCTTTAAATTTGTTTAAAGAACTTTTTTTTTACTCTCATAAATTTGTTCGAAAAATTATCTCAGAAAAATTATTTTTACATTTCACATCAGATTCTACCTGGTAAGAAATAATTTCATTCTGTATAGAGCTTTTGTGGAATCTATTTTGTTTCAATTGGTGATACAACTCTGTAACGAAGCGTTCCTCTTTATCAAGTTTTTATTAACCCGCTTTCTTGTCTATCTGTTTGTCTGTTCAGTAAAAATTTTGCAATCGATTTTAAACCAACTTCCCAATGAGCTAGATATTTGAAACTTCAAACACTCCTCATAACTGGATGACAATACAATATGAACTTCTTTTCGTAAAAAAAGAAATAAAAAAAAAAACGGATCGATAATCAATGAGATTTATAATAATGAAATTTAACAAAATATAGTTATTGACACGATTAAAAGCAAATAGCTTGTTCTTCGAATAAATTTTGTTCCAATATACCACGTTTGGTTTTTTGCGGATATCTCGGAAACTATTGCAGATATCCCAAATTTGAAAGAAGGTTCATGAAGAGCAGAAAACATACTAAAAAAAAGTCCAACCTTCCTGAACTGTACCGCGAATATTCATAACTTTAATTGAGCTATGAGAAAATGACCGATGACGCCTGATTCGGCTCCCGCGCGCGATGATTGTTTCAGAGGCATATGCGAAAAAAATGTATCCAACAGTTTATATATGAATATTAAGGAATGAAAAAATTCGAGTACGTACTGGACACTCTAGTAAACAATAATCAGTTGGAAAAAAAATTTATTCATCATTTTTCAATGTAATATGCTTTTGTAAATTGAAAACTCTTTCTCAATAGGCAAATAACAAAAAAACTCGGATAATTAACAAACCGAAAGTTTCAAATTCCATCCACTTCTTGAAGCTATGGAGAAAAATTAAAAATATAAAAAAAGGAGTGACATTTTTTTTTTAAGAAAACATTTTCTTGTTTAAATCATAATTTCAATTGTTATTTGACATTCTAAAGGAAAAAAATTTCTCAGTTATTTTCAAAATGTTTTTCGCATAAACAATTTGTTATAAACTGCAACGTGGCTTTTTTAAAAAAGATCACCCTTTTTAGCGGCCCCACATTGGGCACCACTTGCGACGTAGAAGGTTTCCTATTTTCCCCCAGGCGGGTTGGACCCGGGAAAAACCCACGTGCCTTCGGCGCGATCTGTACGAAACTGAAAACGGAAAACGGAACGGAAAACGGAAAACGGAACGAAAAGATTGTTGGGCGCCAGACGCGTGTCGCGTCACTTAACGAAATAACCAAAACTTACGGAATAAACGAATACAGATCCGGCGGAGTGGCTGGCTAGGCACAGGCTGTTCAACAGCGAAATAAATGGTAGAGTGGCGTGGATCCACAACAACAATTCGGGCACAAATGAAAAACGATAACGTAACGTAATTTTGGGAGACTGTATTTTAACAAATTCGGTAGGAAATACAGAATCGGTAGATTTACAATAGGTCGAGAGTAACAAAATATAATTCGGTTAACGGTAGCGGGAGGTAATTTACGGGAGTACAGAATTATAATTTCGATATTCGAAAGGCCTACGGGAGTTTACTGATTCTTTTACAAATTATCCGAATGTGCGATAATTACGAACGGGAGAAAAGGCGCGGTTCCACACGGAGCGCTTTTCCGTGGCTACTCTACGGTAACAGACGATAGATTTTCCAAATTGATCGGGACCGTAACGGAACGCAAGATTTGCCGTAGGAGTAACAGATTACCCAAAGAATGACCAATTAGATACGGGAGAAAATATTACATAAATTATAACAAAATACCATACAGCATCACCAAATATCACCAAGGCTTTCCTTAACGTATTACTTAAATTTTTCTTAATAACTCAACGTACTAAATGATACCCCGTGCAGCAAATGCACGGGAGAAACGGTAGAAGACCAATTAAATGCTCCGAGAGCGAAAATACAAAACGTACGGTAACGGAATTCAGCCACGAGGTAAACCGGGAGGAATTACAAAATTGCCCAAAAAAACCGAAAAACGTAACGGACCGGACCGTACCAAATTGCGGTGGGGCTCGTTCCCACCGACTTATCAAATACTGGATGCAGTGGGCCTTTAACCACTGACTTACACTCTAAATAACTGGATGCAGTGGGCCTTTAACCACTGACTTGCACTCTAAATACTGGATGCAGTGGGCCTTTAACCACTGACTTACACTCTGACAATAAAACAAAATACGTAATATTCTAGGCAACTTGCAATCCCCCACGTGGCTATTTCGTGCCTCTCTCTGAAGGTGGAAAACCTTACCTTAACGGAAGGAGTTCGGCACCCACTGACTCTAACTTAATACAATTGTTTAACTGACTCTAGATTTAAATATACGGTAGCTAAGGGGCGGATAGGAGTGAATCTAAAGAACAACGGTAGCGGTAGTGTTGGGTGAAAAACGGTAGCGGTAGACGGTAGATTTGGGAAAGCGGCAAAGGAGGATCTGAATTGGTGAGGAAGGATCTAACCAAAACGTCCTGTCTGATCGACGGTATCTCGTAGAGTAGGACGACCTGAGCGCCGGTGTCCAGGATCTTCTTACTCGGAAATCGTCCGGATTGGCGATTCCCTCTCCTAATTAGGCCACAGGTGTAGGGCGCAATTCTTCGGTTGACAATTGAATTTGCCTATTCGGCGCCTCTCCTCTCCTCTGACGTCATCATCCATGCTTCCTCATCGGCCGCGCTCGCTTTTGAGTACTGACCGGCTGGCTGTCTGCGTTCAGAAGGCCATCCAAGGCTGCGTCGACTCAGGCACTTGGAGTCCTCATCCTAAGAGCAACATCTCTATCCTATGTCGTCTCGGGAGTCGGAAAGCAGTCCTGGGCTCACTTGTGCCTCGGCCCCTACATGTCTTCCTAGGCAGAACGTCATCTCGGGAGGTTACCAAGTTTTACCCGGTGACGGGATCAGTTCCGGAACGGTAGATGTTATTTTCGTCTGGCTCCTGGCCAGTAAGTTACGGGACGGGAGGTGACACTACTCAGTTCATGCCACCCTATACGCCGCCTTCCGTAGCATCCATTCGTCGATAGCAGAGCGTCTTACGCACCTATCGTCTAGCGGGAGATCGTAGACGGGTCGTCTTGCGGTCCTATACGCCGGTAGCGATTCGGTAGATCGGGAGGCGGGAGATGTTTGCGATGCTGTCATCAGCTGGTGGTCCGGTCCACCACGGGAGAGTGCACATCGGTAGTCTGATTGGCACGGATGACGTCAGAGTTGTACCCTTGGAGGAAAGGGCCCGGGAGGTCCTCGTAGGTCGTCCTGGCTCAACTCGTCGGTATTTTCCCAGGTCACATAAGAGAATATTCGGAACAACAACGAAAATTAGCTTAACATACGGAATATCTCTTATTTCAATTTAGCCTTGGTGATTCGTTTCGGTGTGCTGCAGTTTTCTAGATTATTAACGAAAAACGGGAGGACATTCCGGGAGATTTGGGTGCCGTAGTAACGGGGCTGAAAACCCCACGTTACAAAACAAATGAATTTTCGAGCGAGATTTCTTTTTATTACTAAATATGATACAATAACAACTGTGTGTGGGTTTCTGAACAAAAAAAATTCCAGTTTTTTTTTAATTTAAAAAATTTATGGATCTTGAATTTTTTCGTTCTCTTCGAGTTTCTTACCTTTGTTACCAAAATTACTACTATCGTATTATTACTTGCCGTATCAACAGTTAATGAGTAATTCTGGTTCTAATTTTTTTCACACTGATTATTGTTTATTAAAGTGTCCAGCAAGTACCTAAATTTTTTTATCCCTCAATATTCATATATAAACTGTTGAATAAATTTTTTTTTTGCTCATGTCTCCCAAACGAGCATCGCGCGTGGGAGCCGAATCAGGCGTCATCGGTCATTTTTTCATAGCTCAATTAAAATCATAAATATTCGTGGTGCAGTTCAGGGAGGTTGGACTTTTTTTTAGTGTGTTTTCTGCTCTTTTTGAATCTTTTTCAGATCAAATTTCAGATAGCCGCAATAGTTTTCGAGATATCCGCAAAAAACCGAACCCTACTTTTTTTTCCATTAAATTGTTTATTACTTTTGTAATTTTTTCAACCGCGTTGTCATGCGATTTCTGAAGTTTCTCGAGCTCATTCTGGATCCAAAAATCACCTCAACATTGAATTCTGCGAAGGCTAACTCAAATTTGACCACAAGGCACTTGTTGACTAGACTATAGGACTAGAAGGACGAAAAAAGAGCGAGGTGCAAAAGTGATAATTTGCTGGGAAGCGAGTGTCGTCGCTTTGATGCGCGGCGAGCTAAAGCCTGGTTACTGGTGTGAGTGAGGTTAGTTTGGACAGAAATCGTTTAGACAGAATCCGTTTCTACGGAGAAAATTTGCCCAGGGTTCGTTTGGACATAAGAAATTTCGACTTAGGTTCGTTTGGATACAAATGCAAACGACCCTAAGTCGGTCGGTAGAAAATAAACTAACTAAAGAAAATGAATCGAAGAAAATGACAACACGTTAATGATAGAATTAAGTTCCAGTGAAAATTAATTGAACAATCTAATTTCTTTGAAAAACTTGTTACAAGTTTTCTTCTCACTTAGAAATCATTATTTCCCAATTGATTTTCAATTCATTCTCCTTTCCTCGGCATCTTTGGATTTTGATTTTGGTTTTTTTTTTCTAAATTTTTTCTGTACTCGAAAATCTTTCCATCGTGACATATTAACAAGTTCACAAAAAGCTAAACAACGAACAAACTCCTACTCGCAAGCCCCAACAAAAATAACAGTTAAATTCAGTTTTTTTTTTTTTTTTTGACCGATAGTTTGTGTTAGCGAACATGAAATACTACTTTTTTCCAAAGCCGTAATATTGCGAACTATACTGAAATTTTTTTCAACCGAACAAGAATAATTCTCCTTACAGAAAATATTGTATTTCAGATTTTTGTATTCAAATGTGAACAAATTATCATAATATCCATTTGCACTGAAATCATCCTAGTGATGAGAGAAGCTCATCTGCTGCACCGTAATACCGATAGTCCGGACGAGCGTGGTATATTTGTCGCGCGTCACCGTCTATAAGGATGAATTTGAAGATTGGATCTACAGATCGTTCGTGCGGTTGACCGATAATCTCTCAGAGGTCGATGAAGGGTCTGTTTTACCATGAAACGCAGAGGGCGCTCTGAGCTGGCACTCTTATTTTGCGACTTAATACCCTATGACTCTCACTTTTCGCAACTTGTCCGATCTAGTTCAATATATCTATGGTTGTAGCATTGTCTGAGTTTAGAGACAAACGGACTCACATATGTTTTTACGTTGTATAAGAAGATTTCAGTGGGTAAACTTTGACCAACAAATGACACAACAATTGATAAACTAGGGATCCACTTATCATCTGATGCTCCGTTTGGGTTCCGTCTATTCAAACGGTACATGTCACAAATTCCAATCTCAGATTTCAATTTCTTCGATGGGTAGATCCGTTGGAATATTTTTTATTATTCCCTTCCTAAATTTTCTAAAATCTGGAAAAACACTTCGAGATTATGGTCAAATAAAGTTTTATCAGCTAGCAGTTTATTAGCTTCGTTATAATTACTAAACATTACTTCTACTTGAAATTTATCTTTTCTCTTGATTTCGATTATAGTTTTATATTTCAAAAAGAGGATACTACCTACTTTGTATTGGTTTAATTCCGAATCATCTTTACGAATTTTCCTAACCCACACACCAAATGGACCGTTATTATTGCTTTTATAGAAGTCCAGTGGTTTGTCGGGGATTATCTTGTTTTGAACTTGATTGCCTGTGTGAGCGTGCCCTGAGTGTTCAAATTCCTTCCCATCTACAGATGTCAAAATGTCACCTTTATTCTTATCTGTCTTTGTCTCTTTGTTATTTTCTGGCGCTAATCTGCTGGGATTGGTTAGATTTGATATGTTCTCTTTGCTTTGTGATGATTTGTCACCTTCACTAATGATGTTAATGATGAAAACGTAATGTTTGCTGGATAAGTGGTGACACCTGGCGGGAATAACTGATCGATTGATAGTTGATCAGTAGTCAAACGGTGAGGGCGGGAGATCAAATTGAATTTAAAAAAAAATCATAATTGAAGGAACTTGAAATTATAATATCTTGGTAGGAATTAACAAATGAAAAATAGGGGTTGATCGTAGAGGGGTGAAAAATTGAGAGTATTATGAGATTTTTCAT
Organism: Athalia rosae; assembly: GCF_917208135.1. NCBI lineage: Eukaryota > Metazoa > Arthropoda > Insecta > Hymenoptera > Athaliidae > Athalia > Athalia rosae. Next base: position 8,913,515 of record NC_064032.1, on the reverse strand, counting down.
TGTAAGTCATCAAAAAATTAAAAAAAAAATTTTGCCAAAAAATTAAAGTTTATAATTAACAAACAAAAAATAGGGGTTGATCGTAGAGGGGTGAAAAATTGAGAGTAATATGAGATTTTCTATTATAAGTCATCAAAAAATAAAAAAAAAAGTTTTACCAAAAAAAATTAAAGTTCTTAATTGACAAATAAAATATAAGGGTTGATCGTAGAGGGGTGAAAATTTAGGGTTGTATGTATTTTCGTATGCTGTGTCATAAAAAAATAAAAACAAAAAATTTCGCTTTTAAAATTAAAAAAAAAATTCAGGGGTGGACTACCCTTAACATTGAGGGGGATGAAAAATAGATGTTGGCCGATTCTCCACCCTGGCCGACAATCACGCTAAAGATCACAAAAATCGGTCGAGCCGTTTCGGAGGAGTTCAAGTTCGAACACCGTGACACGAGAATTTTATATATTAGATAAATTCTAAGATAAAAAATCATATTCGTAAAACATTATTAAAGGAAATCAAAAAAGTGATTTTACTGAAAAACTATGTATATACGAGTACTAAGTTTACAAAAATGGCTAAACAAGCGAAAATAGAGGATATAAGTATACCCATTTTCGACGGTGAAAATTATACAAGCCGGAAAATAAGATTATTAACTTTGTTAGAACCAGCAAAGAAAAATATACCTGATGAGTATAAGAATAAAGAAGCAGAGTGGAAGAAGATGGATTTAAAAGCCAGAGCAATAATAATGAGTACAATCTCAGATAAACAACTGGTGATAGATAAATTTGATAAAATTAATTCGACAAAGTCGACAGCTCTACAAATAATTTGCAGAGGAAAAATAGAGGATATAAAATTATCCAACTACAAATCAGTGGAAGAATTTTTCGTCGAATTCGAAAAATCAACAAATGAATTCAGATCAGCTGGTGGAAAAATGACTGAAGCAGAAAAAATGAGATATCTGCTCAAAGCATTACCTCCAAGCTACAGTTACATTGGAGATTTCATAGATGTCATACCAGAAGAACAAAAGACAGTGGACTATGTAAAGTCAAAAATCAAAGAGAAAAATATGACAAAAAAGGAGACTGATAATAAAAGCAACTTGAGTACGTTTGTTACAAAGACAAAACCAAAATGCTATATATGTGGAAAAACAAATCATCTTAAAAAGGATTGCTGGTATGGACAACAAAATAATCAAGAACAACAAAACAGTCAAGGACAACAGCAGCAACAAGGGAGCAACCGAGGCAGAGGTGCTCATTTCAATCAACGAGGTCAACATCGAGGAGGATTCCAGAGAGGAAGAGGACGAGGACGAGGATCCAGCCAAACATATCAATTCTCTAGCGATCAGCCCAACGTCTCATCTGAATCCTGGACGGCGCAAGTGTGCAACACACAATCACAAGTAAGAAGTGCAAGTGAAAAGTTAAGTGAGGATAGTGAAAAGTGTAATTCGATCAATTGGTTATTAGATAGCGGATGTACAGATCACATTGTTACTAGCGATACATACTTTATTGATTATATATTTTTGAAAAATCCAGTAGATGTAAAATTACCTGATGGTGAAACGTTAAAAGCAACCAAATTAGGAATACTTGAAATTTGCTTTGAAAATTACTACAATACAACTTATATTGATCTGAAAAATGTTTACTATGTTGAAGGCATAAAGAAAAATTTGTTAAGTTTATCAAAATAACCGTGACTTGCACTATAGTAGCAAAAGATAATGATGCCAAAATTTACAGTCAATCCAGAAAATTATTAGCAGTAGCAAATAAAGTAGAAAATCTATATTATCTAAAAGGCTTTGCAGTGACCAAAGAAAATAAGCAAATGTATGTAAATTCACTGATATTAAGTGAAAAAGAAAAATGGCATAGTGCACTTGGCCACATAAATTTTCAATATTTGAATAAATTAGTAAAAGACAAACTGGTGGAAGGTTTACCAGATAAAATTGAAAATACTGAAATGAAATGCGCAAACTGCATTGAAATTAAAATGTCAAATGTACCTTTTGAAAATAATAGAACAAACACTACTGAAATACTAGAATTGATACACACAGACTTAAATGGTCCACATAACACAACTGGTTATGGTGGCGAAAAATATTTCGTAACTTTTATTAATGACTATAGCAAATGCACTAGAATCTTTTGTATTAAAAATAAGTCTGAGACAGCAAGCTGTCTGAAAGAATTTATAAATTTAGTTGAAAATAAATTCAATAAAAAGGTAAAAAAGTTAAGATGCGATAATGGCAAAGAATATTTGAATCGAGAAATTTATGAATTTGTAAGATCTAAAGGTATAGAATTATTACCATGTCCACCCTACGTCCATGAATTGAATGGAGTAGCAAAAAGGTATAATAGGTCTGCGATGGATATAGGAAGGTGCCTAATGAAAGAAGCAAAAATACATAGAATGTATTGGCCAGAAGTAATGAAAACTGTTGCTTATTTGAAAAATCGTACAATCGCAAATACAGCAGAAAACAAAACACCTTATGAAATATTTTTTGGTAAAAAACCTAATGTTGATAATTTGAAAATCTATGGAATTCGAGTTTTTATAAGAGTTCCAAAAGTATTAAGAAAAAGTAAATGGGATAATAAAGCTCAACTAGGAGTATTAGTAGGCTACCTAGAAAATGCTTATAGAGTTCTAGTTAATAATTGAGGAAACTACTCAAATAATCTGCTTAGAAAAATCTGATGATGAAAAAGATAGATATTCAGAAAATAATGAATCTGAAGATAGAGAAAATGAAATACTGGAAAATGATTCTGATTCTTTATCCTCTACTCAGATCTTCGGAGAAAGTGGAGATAATAATCCGAATGAAATAGATGAAAGAAATGATTTCAATAAAACTGAAAGTCTTAGTAGAAATGATTTAACTGTAAAAAGAACTTCAAATAAAAAGGAAAGTCAAATAGGTATGGAAATCCAGTATCTCATTTCATCTACGTAAACTTTGTTAATGCAAATGTACCGAATACATTCGAGGAGGCGATAAATTCAAACGAACATAAACAATGGAAAATTGCAATGGACTCTGGAATGAAAAGTTTAATAAAAAATAATACATGGCAAATTGCTGAAAGGCCAAGAAACAAGAAAATTATTGATGTCAAATGGGTACACAAAAAGAAAAATAACAATGTTTATGAAGCGAGATTAGTTGTAAGAGGATTCCAACAAAAGGAATGCCTTGAAAACGTTTATTCACCGGTAGGTAAAATGCAAACTTTGAAAATCTTATTGTCTTACAGTTGCAAAAATAATTTATTTATAGAACAAATGGATGTTGAGACAGCATTCTTGAATGGTGATGTTAAGTCTGAAGTATATATAAATGAACCAAAAGGTTATGAAACTGTTGACAATAAGGTTTACAAATTGAAAAAGGCACTAAGCACCACACTCGCCTTCACGTTTATCTCCGGCGAAAGAAGTATCACCTGTGTGTCGTAGATGAACTCTAAGCCGTCATCATTGTATCATATCTGTGTATTTCTGCAGACAACGAAAGTCCTTATAATTGTATTCAGTATCTCTCGAACCACGAAAGGGGAACCGCTATCGAGTTCATTCTTTACCGCTGGTATCTCTTCCTCGCGTGGAAATGAATCTATCTCTCGTTTAAAATCACCTCCTCTCAGTCTTTTCTCACCCTCATATCACTCCTGTCTCGCTGCAGTTTGTTTAGCCCGCATCTCCGAACCATTTTGAAGATCCCTCACAACACTTTTCTGATGTATTTTGACCTCAGAAATCCGATTCTGAAAGGAAAATTGATCTATCTCTGAAATTGACCGAGTGATCGCCAATTTTCAGCTCTTCGGGATCAAGACCAAGAAATTCATTTTATCGTCTATTTCAATGTAGTTCGTACCCAGGAATTTGAATCTGAGAAAATGAAAATCGATCGTATCGATCTTTTCTTATGTATTTTGACCTCAGGAACACGAATCTGTTGTCGAAATTGAGCTACGATTCTTTCTCTTCGAGATATCCTCAAATTTGTACCAAAAAATGCGAAAAAATGGGGATAACTCCGTAATTCCTGCAGATAGAACAATTCAGCTCTCGGATTCGGATTTCTGAAATCGAAATACAAGAGAATAGCACGGGAAACCCAAGAAAAAAAAATGTTGATTTTCGACCGAAAAATCGATAAATATGCACAGGTTCAAATCCCTTTGGGGGTTTTGGGCCAAATTTTTTTTTTCTTGCGAATTGATCGTACGACACTTTTCTGATGTATTTTGACCTCAGAAATCCGATTCTGGAAGGAAAATTGATCTATCTCTGAAATTGACCGAGTGATCGCCAATTTTCAGCTCTTCGGGATCAAGACCAAGAAATTCATTTTATCGTCTATTTCAATGTAGTTCGTACCCAGGAATTTGAATCTGAGAGAATGAGAATCGATCGTATCGATCTTTTCTTATGTATTTTGACCTCAGGAACACGAATCTGTTGTCGAAATTGAGCTACGATTCTTTCTCTTCGAGATATCCTCAAATTTGTACCAAAAAATGCGAAAAAATGGGGATAACTCGGTAATTCCTGCAGATAGAACAATTCGGCACTCGGATTCGGATTTCTGAAATCGAAATACATGAGAATAGCACGGGAAACCCAAGAAAAAAAAATGTTGATTTTCGACCGAAAAATCGATAAATATGCACAGGTTCAAATCCCTTTGGGGATTTTTGGGCCAAATTTTTTTTTTTTTCTTGCGAATTGATCGTACGACACTTTTCTGATGTATTTCGACCTCAGAAATCCGATTCTGAAAGGAAAATTGATCTATCTCTGAAATTGACCGAGTGATCGCCAATTTTCAGCTCTTCGGGATCAAGACCAAGAAATTCATTTTATCGTCTATTTGAATGTAGTTCGTACCTAGGAATTTGAATCTGAGAGAATGAGAATTGATCGTATCGCACTTCTCTCATGTATTTTGACCTCAGGAACACGAATCTGTTGTCGAAATCGAGCTACGATTTTTTTTCTTCGAGATATCCTCAAATTTGTACCAAAAAATGCGAAAAAAAGGGGATAACTTGGTAATTCCTGCAGATAGAACAATTCGGCTCTCGCATTGGGATTCCTGAGATCGAAATACATGAGAATAGCACGGGAAACCCGAAAAAAAAAAAATGTTGATTTTCGACCGAAAAATCGATAAATATGCACAGGTTCAAATCCCTTTGGGGATTTTTGGGCCAAATTTTTTTTTTCCCTGCGAATTGATCGTACGACACTCTTCTGATGTATTTTGACCTCAAAAATCCGATTCTGAAAGGAAAATTGATCTATCTCTGAAATTGACCGAGTGATCGCCAATTTTCAGCTCTTCGGGATCAAGACCAAGAAATTCATTTTATCGTCTATTTCAATGTAGTTCGTACCCAGGAATTTGAATCTGAGAAAATGAGAATTGATCGTATCGCACTTTTTTTTATGTATTTTGACCTCAGGAACACGAATCTGTTCTCGAAATTGAGCTACGATTCTTTCTCTTCGAGATATCCTCAAATTTGCACCAAAAAACGCGAAAAAAAGGGGATAACTCGGTAATTCCTGCAGATAGAACAATTCGGCTCTCGGATTCGGATTTCTGAGATCGACATACATGAGAATAGCACGGGAAACCCAAGAAAAAAAAATGTTGATTTTCGACCGAAAAATCGATAAATATGCACAGGTTCAAATCCCTTTGGGGATTTTTGGGCCAAATTTTTTTTTTTCTTGCGAATTGATCGTACGACACTTTTTTGATGTATTTTGACCTCAGAAATCCGATTCTGAAAGGGAAAATTGATCTATCTCTGAAATTGACCGAGTGATCGCCAATTTTCAGCTCTTCGGGATCAAGACCAAGAAATTCATCTTATCGTCTATTTCAATGTAGTTCGTACCCAGGAATTTGAATCTGAGAAAATGAGAATTGATCGTATCGCACTTTTCTTATGTATTTTGACCTCAGAAACACGAATCTGTTGTCGAAATTGAGCTACGATTCTTTCTCTTCGAGATATCCTCAAATTTGCACCAAAAAACGCGAAAAAAAGAAGATAACTCGGTAATTCCTGCAGATAGAACAATTCGGCTCTCGGATTCGGATTTCTGAGATCGAGATACATGAGAATAGCACGGAAAACCCAAGAAAAAAAAATGTTGATTTTCGACCGAAAAATCGATAAATATGCACAGGTTCAAATCCCCTTGGGGATTTTTGGGCCAAATTTTTTTTTTCCCTGCGAATTGATCGTACGACACTTTTTTGATGTATTTTGACCTCAGGAATCCGATTCTGAATGGAAAATTGATCTATTTCTGAAATTGACCGAGTGATCGCCAATTTTCAGCTTTTCGGGATCACGACCAAGAAATTCATTTTATCGTCTATTTCAATGTAGTTCGTACCCAGAAATTTGAATCTGAGAAAATAAGAATTGATCGTGGCGCACTTTTCTTATGTATTTTGACCTCAAGAACACGAATCTGTTGTCGAAATTAAGCTACGATTTTTTCTCTTCGAGATATCCTCAAATTTGTACCAAAAAACGCGAAAAAATGGGGATAACTCGGTAATTCCTGCAGATAGAACAATTCGGCTCTCGGATTCGGATTTCTGAGATCGAAATACATGAGAATAGCACGGGAAACCCAAGAAAAAAAAATGTTGATTTTCGACCGAAAAATCGATAAATATGCACAGGTTAAAATCCCTTTGGGGATTTTTGGGCCAAATTTTTTTTTTTCTTGCGAATTGATCGTACGACACTTTTCTGATGTATTTTGACCTCAGAAATCCGATTCTGGAAGGAAAATTGATCTATCTCTGAAATTGACCGAGTGATCGCCAATTTTCAGCTCTTCGGGATCAAGACCAAGAAATTCAGTTTATCGTCTATTTTAATGTAGTTCGTACCCAGGAATTTGAATCCGAGAAAATAAGAATTGATCGTGGCGCACTTTTCTTATGTATTTTGACCTCAGGAACACGAATCTGTTGTCGAAATTGAGCTACGATTCTTTCTCTTCGAGATATCCTCAAATTTGCACCAAAAAACGCGAAAAAATGGGGTTAACTCGGTAATTCCTGCAGATAGAACAATTCGGCTTTCGGATTCGGATTTCTGAGATCGAAATACATGAAAATAGCACGGAAAACCCAAGAAAAAAAAATGTTGATTTTTGACCGAAAAATCGATAAATATGCACAGGTTCAAATCCCTTTGGGGATTTTTGAGCCAAATTTTTTTTTTCCCTGCGAATTGATCGTACGACACTTTTTTGATGTATTCTGACCTCAGAAATCCGATTCTGGAAGGAAAATTGATCTATCTCTGAAATTGACCGAGTGATCGCCAATTTTCAGCTCTTCGGGATCAAGACCAAGAAATTCATTTTATCGTCTATTTCAATGTAGTTCGTACCCAGGAATTTGAATCTGAGAAAATGAGAATTGATCGTATCGCACTTTTCTTATGTATTTTGACCTCAGGAACACGAATCTGTTGTCGAAATTGAGCTACGATTCTTTCTCTTCGAGATATCCTCAAATTTGCACCAAAAAACGCGAAAAAATGGGGATAACTCGGTAATTCCTGCAGATAGAACAATTCGGCTTTCGGATTCGGATTTCTGAGATCGAAATACATGAAAATAACACGGAAAACCCAAGAAAAAAAAATGTTGATTTTTGACCGAAAAATCGATAAATATGCACAGGTTCAAATCCCTCTGGGGATTTTTGAGCCAAATTTTTTTTTTCCCTGCGAATTGATCGTACGACACTTTTTTGATGTATTTTGACCTCAGAAATCCGATTCTGGAAGGAAAATTGATCTATCTCTGAAATTGACCGAGTGATCGCCAATTTTCAGCTCTTCGGGATCAAGACCAAGAAATTCATTTTATCGTCTATTTCAATGTAGTTCGTACCCAGGAATTTGAATCTGAGAAAATGAGAATTGATCGTGTCGCACTTTTTTTCTTGTATTTTGACCTCAGGAACACGGATCCGTTGTCGAAATTGAGCTACGATTCTTTCTCTTCGAGATATCCTCAAATTTGCACCAAAAAACGCGAAAAAATGGGGATAACTCGGTAATTCCTGCAGATAGAACAATTCGGCTCTCGGATTCGGATTTCTGAAATCGAAATACATGAGAATAGCACGGGAAACCCAAGAAAAAAAAATGTTGATTTTCGACCGAAAAATCGATAAATATGCACAGGTTCAAATCCCTTTGGGGATTTTTGGGCCAAATTTTTTTTTTGTTGCGAATTGATCGTACGACACTTTTCTGATGTATTTTGACCTCAGAAATCCGATTCTGGAAGGAAAATTGATCTATCTCTGAAATTGACCGAGTGATCGCCAATTTTCAGCTTTTCGGGATCAAGACCAAGAAATTCATTTTATCGTCTATTTCAATGTAGTTCGTACCCAGGAATTTGAATCTGAGAAAATGAGAATTGATCGTGTCGCACTTTTTTTATGTATTTTGACCTCAGGAACACGAATCCGTTGTCGAAATTGAGCTACGATTCTTTCTCTTCGAGATATCCTCAAATTTGCACCAAAAAATGCGAAAAAATGGGGATAACTCGGTAATTCCTGCAGATAGAACAATTCAGCTCTCGGATTCGGATTTCTGAAATCGAAATACAAGAGAATAGCACGGGAAACCCAAGAAAAAAAAATGTTGATTTTCGACCGAAAAATCGATAAATATGCACAGGTTCAAATCCCTTTGGGGATTTTTGGGCCAAATTTTTTTTTTCTTGCGAATTGATCGTACGACACTTTTCTGATGTATTTTGACCTCAGAAATCCGATTCTGGAAGGAAAATTGATCTATCTCTGAAATTGACCGAGTGATCGCCAATTTTCAGCTCTTCGGGATCAAGACCAAGAAATTCATTTTATCGTCTATTTCAATGTAGTTCGTACCCAGGAATTTGGATCTGAGAAAATGAGAATTGATCGTATCGCAACTTTTCTTATGTATTTTGACCTCAGGAACACGAATCTGTTGTCGAAATTGAGCTACGATTCTTTCTCTTCGAGATATCCTCAAATTTGCACCAAAAAAACGCGAAAAAATGGGGATAACTCGGTAATTCCTGCAGATAGAACAATTCGGCACTTGGATTCGGATTTCTGAGATCGAAATTCATGGAAATAGCACGGAAAACCCAAGAAAAAAAAATGTTGATTTTTGACCGAAAAATCGATAAATATGCACAGGTTCAAATCCCTTTGGGGATTTTTGAGCCAAATTTTTTTTTTCCCTGCGAATTGATCGTACGACACTTTTTTGATGTATTTTGACCTCAGGAATCCGATTCTGGAAGGAAAATTGATCTATCTCTGAAATTGACCGAGTGATCGCCAATTTTCAGCTCTTCGGGATCAAGACCAAGAAATTCATTTTATCGTCTATTTCAATGTAGTTCGTACCCAGGAATTTGAATCTGAGAAAATGAGAATTGATCGTGTCGCACTTTCTTTATGTATTTTGACCTCAGGAACACGAATCCGTTGTCGAAATTGAGCTACGATTCTTTTTCTTCGAGATATCCTCAAATTTGCACCAAAAAACGCGAAAAAATGGGGATAACTCGGTAATTCCTGCAGATAGAACAATTCGGCTCTCGGATTCGGATTTCTGAAATCGAAATACATGAGAATAGCACGGAAAACCCAAGAAAAAAAATGTTGATTTTCGACCGAAAAATCGATAAATATGCACAGGTTCAAATCCCTTTGGGGATTTTTGGGCCAAATTTTTTTTTTCTTGCGAATTGATCGTACGACACTTTTCTGATGTATTTTGACCTCAGAAATCCGATTCTGGAAGAAAATTGATCTATCTCTGAAATTGACCGAGTGATCGCCAATTTTCAGCTCTTCGGGATCAAGACCAAGAAATTCATTTTATCGTCTATTTCAATGTATTTCGTACCCAGGAATTTGAATCTGAGAGAATGAGAATCGATCGGATCGATCTTTTCTTATGTATTTTGACCTCAGGAACACGAATCTGTTGTCGAAATTGAGCTACGATTCTTTCTCTTCGAGATATCCTCAAATTTGTACCAAAAAACGCGAAAAAATGGAGATAACTCGGTAATTCCTGCAGATGAAACAATTCGGCTCTCGCATTCGGATTTCTGAGATCGAAATACATGAGAATAGCACGGAAACCCAAGAAAAAAAAATGTTGATTTTCGACCGAAAAGTCGATAAATATGCACAGGTTCAAATCCCTTTGGGGATTTTTGGGCCAAATTTTTTTTTTTCCCTGCGAATTGATCGTACGACACTTTCCTGATGTGTTTCGACCTCAGAAATCCGATTCTGGAAGAAAAATTGATCTATCTCTGAAATTGACCGAGTGATCGCCAATTTTCAGCTCTTCGGGATCAAGACCAAGAAATTCATTTTATCGTCTATTTTAATGTAGTTCGTACCCAGGAATTTGAATCTGAGAGAATGAGAATCGATCGTATCGATCTTTTCTCATGTATTTTGACCTCAGGAACACGAATCTGTTGTCGAAATTGAGCTACGATTCTTTCTCTTCGAGATATCCTCAAATTTGTACTAAAAAATGCGAAAAAATGGGGATAACTCGGTAATTCCTGCAGATAGAACAATTCGGCTCTCGGATTCGGATTTCTGAGATCGGAATACATGAGAATAGCACGGGAAACCCAAGAAAAAATAATGTTGATTTTCGAACGAAAAATCGATAAATATGCACAGGTTCAAATCCCTTTGGGGATTTTTGGGCCAAATTTTTTTTTCCTTGCGAATTGATCGTACGACACTTTTCTGATGTTTTTTGACCTCAGAAATCCGATTCTGAAAGGAAAATTGATCTATCTCTGAAATTGACCGAGTGTTCGCCAATTTTCAGCTCTTCGGGATTGAGACCGAAAAATTCATTTTATCGTCTATTTCAATGTAGTTCGTACCCAGAAATTTGAATCTGAGAAAATGAGAATTGATCGTATCGCACTTTTCTCATGTATTTTGACCTCAGAAACACGAATCTGTTGTCGAAATTGAGCTACGATTCTTTCTCTTCGAGATATCCTCAAATTTGTACCAAAAAATGCGAAAAAATGGGGATAACTCGGTAATTCCTGCAGATAGAACAATTCGGCTCTCGGATTCGGATTCCTGAGATCGGAATACATGAGAATAGCACGGGAAACCCAAGAAAAAAAAATGTTGATTTTCGACCGAAAAATCGATAAATATGCACAGGTTCAAATCCCTTTGGGGATTTTTGAGCCAAATTTTTTTTTTTCTTGCGAATTGATCGTACGACACTTTCCTGATGTATTTCGACCTCAGAAATCCGATTCTGGAAGAAAAATTGATCTATCTCTGAAATTGACCGAGTGATCGCCAATTTTCAGCTCTTCGGGATCAAGACCAAGAAATTCATTTTATCGTCTATTTTAATGTAGTTCGTACCCAGGAATTTGAATCTGAGAGAATGAGAATCGATCGTATCGATCTTTTCTCATGTATTTTGACCTCAGGAACACGAATCTGTTGTCGAAATTGAGCTACGATTCTTTCTCTTCGAGATATCCTCAAATTTGCACCAAAAAACGCGAAAAAAAGGGGATAACTCGGTAATTCCTGCAGATAGAACAATTCGGCACTCGGATTCGGATTTCTGAGATCGAAATACATGAGAATAGCACGGGAAACCCAAGAAAAAAAAATGTTGATTTTCGACCGAAAAATCGATAAATATGCACAGGTTCAAATCCCTTTGGGGATTTTTGAGCCAAATTTTTTTTTTTCTTGCGAATTGATCGTACGACACTTTCCTGATGTATTTCGACCTCAGAAATCCGATTCTGAAAGGAAAATTGATCTATCTCTGAAATTGACCGAGTGATCGCCAATTTTCAGCTCTTCGGGATCAAGACCAAGAAATTCATTTTATCGTCTATTTTAATGTAGTTCGTACCCAGGAATTTGAATCTGAGAGAATGAGAATCGATCGTATCGATCTTTTCTCATGTATTTTGACCTCAGGAACACGAATCTGTTGTCGAAATTGAGCTACGATTCTTTCTCTTCGAGATATCCTCAAATTTGCACCAAAAAACGCGAAAAAAAGGGGATAACTCGGTAATTCCTGCAGATAGAACAATTCGGCACTCGGATTCGGATTTCTGAGATCGAAATACATGAGAATAGCACGGGAAACCCAAGAAAAAAAAATGTTGATTTTCGACCGAAAAATCGATAAATATGCACAGGTTCAAATCCCTTTGGGGATTTTTGAGCCAAATTTTTTTTTTTCTTGCGAATTGATCGTACGACACTTTCCTGATGTATTTCGACCTCAGAAATCCGATTCTGAAAGGAAAATTGATCTATCTCTGAAATTGACCGAGTGATCGCCAATTTTCAGCTCTTCGGGATCAAGACCAAGAAATTCATTTTATCGTCTATTTCAATGTAGTTCGTACCCAGGAATTTGGATCTGAGAAAATGAGAATTGATCGTATCGCAACTTTTCTTATGTATTTTGACCTCAGGAACACGAATCTGTTGTCGAAATTGAGCTACGATTCTTTCTCTTCGAGATATCCTCAAATTTGCACCAAAAAACGCGAAAAAATGGGGATAACTCGGTAATTCCTGCAGATAGAACAATTCGGCACTCGGATTCGGATTTCTGAGATCGAAATTCATGGAAATAGCACGGAAAACCCAAGAAAAAAAAATGTTGATTTTTGACCGAAAAATCGATAAATATGCACAGGTTCAAATCCCTTTGGGGATTTTTGAGCCAAATTTTTTTTTTCCCTGCGAATTGATCGTACGACACTTTTTTGATGTATTTTGACCTCAGGAATCCGATTCTGAAAGGAAAATTGATCTATCTCTGAAATTGACCGAGTGATCGCCAATTTTCAGCTCTTCGGGATCAAGACCAAGAAATTCATTTTATCGTCTATTTCAATGTAGTTCGTACCCAGGAATTTGAATCTGAGAAAATGAGAATTGATCGTGTCGCACTTTCTTTATGTATTTTGACCTCAGGAACACGAATCCGTTGTCGAAATTGAGCTACGATTCTTTTTCTTCGAGATATCCTCAAATTTGCACCAAAAAACGCGAAAAAATGGGGATAACTCGGTAATTCCTGCAGATAGAACAATTCGGCTCTCGGATTCGGATTTCTGAGATCGAAATACATGAGAATAGCACGGAAAACCCAAGAAAAAAAAATGTTGATTTTCGACCGAAAAATCGATAAATATGCACAGGTTCAAATCCCTTTGGGGATTTTTGGGCCAAATTTTTTTTTTCTTGCGAATTGATCGTACGACACTTTTCTGATGTATTTTGACCTCAGAAATCCGATTCTGGAAGGAAAATTGATCTATCTCTGAAATTGACCGAGTGATCGCCAATTTTCAGCTCTTCGGGATCAAGACCAAGAAATTCATTTTATCGTCTATTTCAATGTATTTCGTACCCAGGAATTTGAATCTGAGAGAATGAGAATCGATCGTATCGATCTTTTCTCATGTATTTTGACCTCAGGAACACGAATCTGTTGTCGAAATTGAGCTACGATTCTTTCTCTTCGAGATATCCTCAAATTTGCACCAAAAAACGCGAAAAAAAGGGGATAACTCGGTAATTCCTGCAGATAGAACAATTCGGCACTCGGATTCGGATTTCTGAGATCGAAATACATGAGAATAGCACGGGAAACCCAAGAAAAAAAAATGTTGATTTTCGACCGAAAAATCGATAAATATGCACAGGTTCAAATCCCTTTGGGGATTTTTGAGCCAAATTTTTTTTTTTCTTGCGAATTGATCGTACGACACTTTCCTGATGTATTTCGACCTCAGAAATCCGATTCTGAAAGGAAAATTGATCTATCTCTGAAATTGACCGAGTGATCGCCAATTTTCAGCTCTTCGGGATCAAGACCAAGAAATTCATTTTATCGTCTATTTCAATGTAGTTCGTACCCAGGAATTTGGATCTGAGAAAATGAGAATTGATCGTATCGCAACTTTTCTTATGTATTTTGACCTCAGGAACACGAATCTGTTGTCGAAATTGAGCTACGATTCTTTCTCTTCGAGATATCCTCAAATTTGCACCAAAAAACGCGAAAAAATGGGGATAACTCGGTAATTCCTGCAGATAGAACAATTCGGCACTCGGATTCGGATTTCTGAGATCGAAATACATGAAAATAGCACGGAAAACCCAAGAAAAAAAATGTTGATTTTTGACCGAAAAATCGATAAATATGCACAGGTTCAAATCCCTTTGGGGATTTTTGAGCCAAATTTTTTTTTTCCCTGCGAATTGATCGTACGACACTTTTTTGATGTATTTTGACCTCAGGAATCCGATTCTGGAAGGAAAATTGATCTATCTCTGAAATTGACCGAGTGATCGCCAATTTTCAGCTCTTCGGGATCAAGACCAAGAAATTCATTTTATCGTCTATTTCAATGTAGTTCGTACCCAGGAATTTGAATCTGAGAAAATGAGAATTGATCGTGTCGCACTTTCGTCATGTATTTTGACCTCAGGAACACGAATCCGTTGTCGAAATTGAGCTACGATTCTTTTTCTTCGAGATATCCTCAAATTTGCACCAAAAAACGCGAAAAAATGGGGATAACTCGGTAATTCCTGCAGATAGAACAATTCGGCTCTCGGATTCGGATTTCTGAAATCGAAATACATGAGAATAGCACGGGAAACCCAAGAAAAAAAAATGTTGATTTTCGACCGAAAAATCGATAAATATGCACAGGTTCAAATCCCTTTGGGGATTTTTGGGCCAAATTTTTTTTTTCTTGCGAATTGATCGTACGACACTTTTCTGATGTATTTTGACCTCAGAAATCCGATTCTGGAAGGAAAATTGATCTATCTCTGAAATTGACCGAGTGATCGCCAATTTTCAGCTCTTCGGGATCAAGACCAAGAAATTCATTTTATCGTCTATTTCAATGTATTTCGTACCCAGGAATTTGAATCTGAGAGAATGAGAATCGATCGTATCGATCTTTTCTTATGTATTTTGACCTCAGGAACACGAATCTGTTGTCGAAATTGAGCTACGATTCTTTCTCTTCGAGATATCCTCAAATTTGTACCAAAAAACGCGAAAAAATGGAGATAACTCGGTAATTCCTGCAGATGAAACAATTCGGCTCTCGCATTCGGATTTCTGAGATCGAAATACATGAGAATAGCACGGGAAACCCAAAAAAAAAAAATGTTGATTTTCGACCGAAAAATCGATAAATATGCACAGGTTCAAATCCCTTTGGGGATTTTTGGGCCAAATTTTTTTTTTCCCTGCGAATTGATCGTACGACACTTTCCTGATGTATTTCGACCTCAGAAATCCGATTCTGGAAGAAAAATTGATCTATCTCTGAAATTGACCGAGTGATCGCCAATTTTCAGCTCTTCGGGATCAAGACCAAGAAATTCATTTTATCGTCTATTTTAATGTAGTTCGTACCCAGGAATTTGAATCTGAGAGAATAAGAATCGATCGTATCGATCTTTTCTCATGTATTTTGACCTCAGGAACACGAATCTGTTGTCGAAATTGAGCTACGATTCTTTCTCTTCGAGATATCCTCAAATTTGTACTAAAAAATGCGAAAAAATGGGGATAACTCGGTAATTCCTGCAGATAGAACAATTCGGCTCTCGGATTCGGATTTCTGAGATCGGAATACATGAGAATAGCACGGGAAACCCAAGAAAAAATAATGTTGATTTTCGAACGAAAAATCGATAAATATGCACAGGTTCAAATCCCTTTGGGGATTTTTGGGCCAAATTTTTTTTTCCTTGCGAATTGATCGTACGACACTTTTCTGATGTTTTTTGACCTCAGAAATCCGATTCTGAAAGGAAAATTGATCTATCTCTGAAATTGACCGAGTGTTCGCCAATTTTCAGCTCTTCGGGATTGAGACCGAAAAATTCATTTTATCGTCTATTTCAATGTAGTTCGTACCCAGAAATTTGAATCTGAGAAAATGAGAATTGATCGTATCGCACTTTTCTCATGTATTTTGACCTCAGAAACACGAATCTGTTGTCGAAATTGAGCTACGATTCTTTCTCTTCGAGATATCCTCAAATTTGCACCAAAAAACGCGAAAAAATGGGGATAACTCGGTAATTCCTGCAGATAGAACAATTCGGCACTTGGATTCGGATTTCTGAGATCGAAATTCATGGAAATAGCACGGAAAACCCAAGAAAAAAAAATGTTGATTTTTGACCGAAAAATCGATAAATATGCACAGGTTCAAATCCCTTTGGGGATTTTTGAGCCAAATTTTTTTTTTCCCTGCGAATTGATCGTACGACACTTTTTTGATGTATTTTGACCTCAGGAATCCGATTCTGAAAGGAAAATTGATCTATCTCTGAAATTGACCGAGTGATCGCCAATTTTCAGCTCTTCGGGATCAAGACCAAGAAATTCATTTTATCGTCTATTTCAATGTAGTTCGTACCCAGGAATTTGAATCTGAGAAAATGAGAATTGATCGTGTCGCACTTTCTTTATGTATTTTGACCTCAGGAACACGAATCCGTTGTCGAAATTGAGCTACGATTCTTTTTCTTCGAGATTTCCTCAAATTTGCACCAAAAAACGCGAAAAAATGGGGATAACTCGGTAATTCCTGCAGATAGAACAATTCGGCTCTCGGATTCGGATTTCTGAAATCGAAATACATGAGAATAGCACGGAAAACCCAAGAAAAAAAAATGTTGATTTTCGACCGAAAAATCGATAAATATGCACAGGTTCAAATCCCTTTGGGGATTTTTGGGCCAAATTTTTTTTTTCTTGCGAATTGATCGTACGACACTTTTCTGATGTATTTTGACCTCAGAAATCCGATTCTGGAAGGAAAATTGATCTATCTCTGAAATTGACCGAGTGATCGCCAATTTTCAGCTCTTCGGGATCAAGACCAAGAAATTCATTTTATCGTCTATTTCAATGTATTTCGTACCCAGGAATTTGAATCTGAGAGAATGAGAATCGATCGTATCGATCTTTTCTCATGTATTTTGACCTCAGGAACACGAATCTGTTGTCGAAATTGAGCTACGATTCTTTCTCTTCGAGATATCCTCAAATTTGCACCAAAAAACGCGAAAAAAAGGGGATAACTCGGTAATTCCTGCAGATAGAACAATTCGGCACTCGGATTCGGATTTCTGAGATCGAAATACATGAGAATAGCACGGGAAACCCAAGAAAAAAAAATGTTGATTTTCGACCGAAAAATCGATAAATATGCACAGGTTCAAATCCCTTTGGGGATTTTTGAGCCAAATTTTTTTTTTTCTTGCGAATTGATCGTACGACACTTTCCTGATGTATTTCGACCTCAGAAATCCGATTCTGAAAGGAAAATTGATCTATCTCTGAAATTGACCGAGTGATCGCCAATTTTCAGCTCTTCGGGATCAAGACCAAGAAATTCATTTTATCGTCTATTTCAATGTAGTTCGTACCCAGGAATTTGGATCTGAGAAAATGAGAATTGATCGTATCGCAACTTTTCTTATGTATTTTGACCTCAGGAACACGAATCTGTTGTCGAAATTGAGCTACGATTCTTTCTCTTCGAGATATCCTCAAATTTGCACCAAAAAACGCGAAAAAATGGGGATAACTCGGTAATTCCTGCAGATAGAACAATTCGGCACTCGGATTCGGATTTCTGAGATCGAAATTCATGGAAATAGCACGGAAAACCCAAGAAAAAAAAATGTTGATTTTTGACCGAAAAATCGATAAATATGCACAGGTTCAAATCCCTTTGGGGATTTTTGAGCCAAATTTTTTTTTTCCCTGCGAATTGATCGTACGACACTTTTTTGATGTATTTTGACCTCAGGAATCCGATTCTGGAAGGAAAATTGATCTATCTCTGAAATTGACCGAGTGATCGCCAATTTTCAGCTCTTCGGGATCAAGACCAAGAAATTCATTTTATCGTCTATTTCAATGTAGTTCGTACCCAGGAATTTGAATCTGAGAAAATGAGAATTGATCGTGTCGCACTTTCGTCATGTATTTTGACCTCAGGAACACGAATCCGTTGTCGAAATTGAGCTACGATTCTTTTTCTTCGAGATATCCTCAAATTTGCACCAAAAAACGCGAAAAAATGGGGATAACTCGGTAATTCCTGCAGATAGAACAATTCGGCTCTCGGATTCGGATTTCTGAAATCGAAATACATGAGAATAGCACGGGAAACCCAAGAAAAAAAAATGTTGATTTTCGACCGAAAAATCGATAAATATGCACAGGTTCAAATCCCTTTGGGGATTTTTGGGCCAAATTTTTTTTTTCTTGCGAATTGATCGTACGACACTTTTCTGATGTATTTTGACCTCAGAAATCCGATTCTGGAAGGAAAATTGATCTATCTCTGAAATTGACCGAGTGATCGCCAATTTTCAGCTCTTCGGGATCAAGACCAAGAAATTCATTTTATCGTCTATTTCAATGTATTTCGTACCCAGGAATTTGAATCTGAGAGAATGAGAATCGATCGTATCGATCTTTTCTTATGTATTTTGACCTCAGGAACACGAATCTGTTGTCGAAATTGAGCTACGATTCTTTCTCTTCGAGATATCCTCAAATTTGTACCAAAAAACGCGAAAAAATGGAGATAACTCGGTAATTCCTGCAGATGAAACAATTCGGCTCTCGCATTCGGATTTCTGAGATCGAAATACATGAGAATAGCACGGGAAACCCAAAAAAAAAAAATGTTGATTTTCGACCGAAAAGTCGATAAATATGCACAGGTTCAAATCCCTTTGGGGATTTTTGGGCCAAATTTTTTTTTTCCCTGCGAATTGATCGTACGACACTTTCCTGATGTGTTTCGACCTCAGAAATCCGATTCTGGAAGAAAAATTGATCTATCTCTGAAATTGACCGAGTGATCGCCAATTTTCAGCTCTTCGGGATCAAGACCAAGAAATTCATTTTATCGTCTATTTTAATGTAGTTCGTACCCAGGAATTTGAATCTGAGAGAATAAGAATCGATCGTATCGATCTTTTCTCATGTATTTTGACCTCAGGAACACGAATCTGTTGTCGAAATTGAGCTACGATTCTTTCTCTTCGAGATATCCTCAAATTTGTACTAAAAAATGCGAAAAAATGGGGATAACTCGGTAATTCCTGCAGATAGAACAATTCGGCTCTCGGATTCGGATTTCTGAGATCGGAATACATGAGAATAGCACGGGAAACCCAAGAAAAAATAATGTTGATTTTCGACCGAAAAATCGATAAATATGCACAGGTTCAAATCCCTTTGGGGATTTTTGGGCCAAATTTTTTTTTCCTTGCGAATTGATCGTACGACACTTTTCTGATGTTTTTTGACCTCAGGAATCCGATTCTGAAAGGAAAATTGATCTATCTCTGAAATTGACCGAGTGTTCGCCAATTTTCAGCTCTTCGGGATTGAGACCGAAAAATTCATTTTATCGTCTATTTCAATGTAGTTCGTACCCAGAAATTTGAATCTGAGAAAATGAGAATTGATCGTATCGCACTTTTCTCATGTATTTTGACCTCAGAAACACGAATCTGTTGTCGAAATTGAGCTACGATTCTTTCTCTTCGAGATATCCTCAAATTTGTACCAAAAAATGCGAAAAAATGGGGATAACTCGGTAATTCCTGCAGATAGAACAATTCGGCTCTCGGATTCGGATTCCTGAGATCGGAATACATGAGAATAGCACGGGAAACCCAAGAAAAAAAAATGTTGATTTTCGAACGAAAAATCGATAAATATGCACAGGTTCAAATCCCTTTGGGGATTTTTGAGCCAAATTTTTTTTTTCTTGCGAATTGATCGTACGACACTTTCCTGATGTATTTCGACCTCAGAAATCCGATTCTGGAAGAAAAATTGATCTATCTCTGAAATTGACCGAGTGATCGCCAATTTTCAGCTCTTCGGGATCAAGACCAAGAAATTCATTTTATCGTCTATTTTAATGTAGTTCGTACCCAGGAATTTGAATCTGAGAGAATGAGAATCGATCGTATCGATCTTTTCTCATGTATTTTGACCTCAGGAACACGAATCTGTTGTCGAAATTGAGCTACGATTCTTTCTCTTCGAGATATCCTCAAATTTGCACCAAAAAACGCGAAAAAAAGGGGATAACTCGGTAATTCCTGCAGATAGAACAATTCGGCACTCGGATTCGGATTTCTGAGATCGAAATACATGAGAATAGCACGGGAAACCCAAGAAAAAAAAATGTTGATTTTCGACCGAAAAATCGATAAATATGCACAAGTTCAAATCCCTTTGGGGATTTTTGGGCCAAATTTTTTTTTTCTTGCGAATTGATCGTACGACACTTTTCTGATGTATTTTGACCTCAGAAATCCGATTCTGGAAGGAAAATTGATCTATCTCTGAAATTGACCGAGTGATCGCCAATTTTCAGCTCTTCGGGATCAAGACCAAGAAATTCATTTTATCGTCTATTTCAATGTATTTCGTACCCAGGAATTTGAATCTGAGAGAATGAGAATCGATCGGATCGATCTTTTCTTATGTATTTTGACCTCAGGAACACGAATCTGTTGTCGAAATTGAGCTACGATTCTTTCTCTTCGAGATATCCTCAAATTTGTACCAAAAAACGCGAAAAAATGGAGATAACTCGGTAATTCCTGCAGATGAAACAATTCGGCTCTCGCATTCGGATTTCTGAGATCGAAATACATGAGAATAGCACGGGAAACCCAAGAAAAAAAAATGTTGATTTTCGACCGAAAAGTCGATAAATATGCACAGGTTCAAATCCCTTTGGGGATTTTTGGGCCAAATTTTTTTTTTCCCTGCGAATTGATCGTACGACACTTTCCTGATGTGTTTCGACCTCAGAAATCCGATTCTGGAAGAAAAATTGATCTATCTCTGAAATTGACCGAGTGATCGCCAATTTTCAGCTCTTCGGGATCAAGACCAAGAAATTCATTTTATCGTCTATTTTAATGTAGTTCGTACCCAGGAATTTGAATCTGAGAGAATAAGAATCGATCGTATCGATCTTTTCTCATGTATTTTGACCTCAGGAACACGAATCTGTTGTCGAAATTGAGCTACGATTCTTTCTCTTCGAGATATCCTCAAATTTGTACTAAAAAATGCGAAAAAATGGGGATAACTCGGTAATTCCTGCAGATAGAACAATTCGGCTCTCGGATTCGGATTTCTGAGATCGGAATACATGAGAATAGCACGGGAAACCCAAGAAAAAAAAATGTTGATTTTCGAACGAAAAATCGATAAATATGCACAGGTTCAAATCCCTTTGGGGATTTTTGGGCCAAATTTTTTTTTCCTTGCGAATTGATCGTACGACACTTTTCTGATGTTTTTTGACCTCAGAAATCCGATTCTGAAAGGAAAATTGATCTATCTCTGAAATTGACCGAGTGTTCGCCAATTTTCAGCTCTTCGGGATTGAGACCGAAAAATTCATTTTATCGTCTATTTCAATGTAGTTCGTACCCAGAAATTTGAATCTGAGAAAATGAGAATTGATCGTATCGCACTTTTCTCATGTATTTTGACCTCAGAAACACGAATCTGTTGTCGAAATTGAGCTACGATTCTTTCTCTTCGAGATATCCTCAAATTTGTACCAAAAAATGCGAAAAAATGGGGATAACTCGGTAATTCCTGCAGATAGAACAATTCGGCTCTCGGATTCGGATTCCTGAGATCGGAATACATGAGAATAGCACGGGAAACCCAAGAAAAAAAAATGTTGATTTTCGAACGAAAAATCGATAAATATGCACAGGTTCAAATCCCTTTGGGGATTTTTGAGCCAAATTTTTTTTTTTCTTGCGAATTGATCGTACGACACTTTCCTGATGTATTTCGACCTCAGAAATCCGATTCTGGAAGAAAAATTGATCTATCTCTGAAATTGACCGAGTGATCGCCAATTTTCAGCTCTTCGGGATCAAGACCAAGAAATTCATTTTATCGTCTATTTTAATGTAGTTCGTACCCAGGAATTTGAATCTGAGAGAATGAGAATCGATCGTATCGATCTTTTCTCATGTATTTTGACCTCAGGAACACGAATCTGTTGTCGAAATTGAGCTACGATTCTTTCTCTTCGAGATATCCTCAAATTTGCACCAAAAAACGCGAAAAAAAGGGGATAACTCGGTAATTCCTGCAGATAGAACAATTCGGCACTCGGATTCGGATTTCTGAGATCGAAATACATGAGAATAGCACGGGAAACCCAAGAAAAAAAAATGTTGATTTTCGACCGAAAAATCGATAAATATGCACAAGTTCAAATCCCTTTGGGGATTTTTGAGCCAAATTTTTTTTTTCTTGCGAATTGATCGTACGACACTTTCCTGATGTATTTCGACCTCAGAAATCCGATTCTGAAAGGAAAATTGATCTATCTCTGAAATTGACCGAGTGATCGCCAATTTTCAGCTCTTCGGGATCAAGACCAAGAAATTCATCTTATCGTCTATTTTAATGTAGTTCGTACCCAGGAATTTGAATCTGAGAGAATGAGAATCGATCGTATCGATCTTTTCTCATGTATTTTGACCTCAGGAACACGAATCTGTTGTCGAAATTGAGCTACGATTCTTTCTCTTCGAGATATCCTCAAATTTGCACCAAAAAACGCGAAAAAAAGGGGATAACTCGGTAATTCCTGCAGATAGAACAATTCGGCACTCGGATTCGGATTTCTGAGATCGAAATACATGAGAATAGCACGGGAAACCCAAGAAAAAAAAATGTTGATTTTCGACCGAAAAATCGATAAATATGCACAAGTTCAAATCCCTTTGGGGATTTTTGAGCCAAATTTTTTTTTTTCTTGCGAATTGATCGTACGACACTTTCCTGATGTATTTCGACCTCAGAAATCCGATTCTGAAAGGAAAATTGATCTATCTCTGAAATTGACCGAGTGATCGCCAATTTTCAGCTCTTCGGGATCAAGACCAAGAAATTCATTTTATCGTCTATTTCAATGTAGTTCGTACCCAGGAATTTGAATCTGAGAGAATGAGAATCGATCGGATCGTTCTTTTCTTATGTATTTTGACCTCAGGAACACGAATCTGTTGTCGAAATTGAGCTACGATTCTTTCTCTTCGAGATATCCTCAAATTTGTACCAAAAAACGCGAAAAAATGGAGATCACTCGGTAATTCCTGCAGATGAAACAATTCGGCTCTCGCATTCGGATTTCTGAGATCGAAATACATGAGAATAGCACGGGAAACCCAAGAAAAAAAAATGTTGATTTTCGACCGAAAAGTCGATAAATATGCACAGGTTCAAATCCCTTTGGGGATTTTTGGGCCAAATTTTTTTTTTCCCTGCGAATTGAACGTACGACACTTTTTTGATGTATTTTGACCTCAGAAATCCGATTCTGGAAGGAAAATTGATCTATCTCTGAAATTGACCGAGTGTTCGCCAATTTTCAGCTCTTCGGGATCAAGACCAAGAAATTCATTTTATCGTCTATTTCAATGTAGTTCGTACCCAGGAATTTGAATCTGAGAAAATGAGAATTGATCGTATCGAACTCTTCTTATGTATTTTGACCTCAGAAACACGAATCTGTTGTCGAAATTGAGCTACGATTCTTTCTCTTCGAGATATCCTCAAATTTGTACCAAAAAATGCGAAATAATGGGGATAACTCGGTAATTCCTGCAGATAGAACAATTCGGCACTCGGATTCGTATTCCTGAGATCGAAATACATGAGAATAGCACGGAAAACTCAAGAAAAAAAAATGTTGATTTTCGACCGAAAAATCGATAAATATGCACAGGTTCAAATTCCTTCGGGGATTTTTGGGCCAAATTTTTTTTTTTCTTACGAATTGATCGTACGACACTTTTTTGATGTATTTCGACCTCAGAAATCCGATTCTGAAAAGGAAAATTGATCTATCTCTGAAATTTACCGAGTGATCGCCAATTTTCAGCTCTTCGGGATCAAGACCAAGAAATTCATTTTATCGTCTATTTTAATGTAGTTCGTACCCAGGAATTTGAATCTGAGAGAATGAGAATCGATCGTATCGCACTTTTCTTATGTATTTTGACCTCAGGAACACGAATCTGTTGTCGAAATTGAGCTACGATTCTTTTTCTTCGAGATATCCTCAAATTTGTACCAAAAAATGCGAAAAAAAGAGGATAACTCGGTAATTCCTGCAGATAGAACAATTCGGCTCTCGGATTCGGATTTCTGAGATCGAAATACATGAGAATAGCACGGGAAACCCAAGAAAAAAAAATGTTGATTTTCGACCGAAAAATCGATAAATATGCACAGGTTCAAATCCCTCTGGGGATTTTTGGGCCAAATTTTTTTTTTTTTCTTGCGAATTGATCGTACGACACTTTTCTGATGTATTTCGACCTCAGAAATCCGATTCTGAAAGGAAAATTGATCTATCTCTGAAATTTACCGAGTGATCGCCAATTTTCAGCTCTTCGGGATCAAGACCAAGAAATTCATTTTATCGTCTATTTTAATGTAGTTCGTCTCCAGGAATTTGAATCTGAGAGAATGAGAATCGATCGTATCGCACTTTTCTTATGTATTTTGACCTCAGGAACACGAATCTGTTGTCGAAATTGAGCTACGATTCTTTCTCTTCGAGATATCCTCAAATTTGCACCAAAAAACGCGAAAAAAAGGGGATAACTCGGTAATTCCTGCAGATAGAACAATTCGGCTCTCGGATTCGGATTTCTGAGATCGAAATACATGAGAATAGCACGGGAAACCCAAGAAAAAAAAATGTTGATTTTCGACCGAAAAATCGATAAATATGCACAGGTTCAAATCCCTTTGGGGATTTTTGGGCCAAATTTTTTTTTTTTCTTGCGAATTGATCGTACGACACTTTTCTGATGTATTTCGACCTCAAAAATCCGATTCTGGAAGGAAAATTGATCTATCTCTGAAATTGACCGAGTGATCGCCAATTTTCAGCTCTTCGGGATCAAGACCAAGAAATTCATTTTATCGTCTATTTTAATGTAGTTCGTACCCAGGAATTTGAATCTGAGAGAATGAGAATCGATCGTATCGATTTTTTCTCATGTATTTTGACCTCAGGAACACGAATCTGTTGTCGAAATTGAGCTACGATTCTTTCTCTTCGAGATATCCTCAAATTTGTACCAAAAAATGCGAAATAATGGGGATAACTCGGTAATTCCTGCAGATAGAACAATTCAGCACTCGGATTCGTATTCCTGAGATCGAAATACATGAGAATAGCACGGAAAACTCAAGAAAAAAAAATGTTGATTTTCGACCGAAAAATCGATAAATATGCACAGGTTCAAATTCCTTCGGGGATTTTTGGGCCAAATTTTTTTTTTTCTTACGAATTGATCGTACGACACTTTTTTGATGTATTTCGACCTCAGAAATCCGATTCTGAAAAGGAAAATTGATCTATCTCTGAAATTTACCGAGTGATCGCCAATTTTCAGCTCTTCGGGATCAAGACCAAGAAATTCATTTTATCGTCTATTTTAATGTAGTTCGTACCCAGGAATTTGAATCTGAGAGAATGAGAATCGATCGTATCGCACTTTTCTTATGTATTTTGACCTCAGGAACACGAATCTGTTGTCGAAATTGAGCTACGATTCTTTTTCTTCGAGATATCCTCAAATTTGTACCAAAAAATGCGAAAAAAAGAGGATAACTCGGTAATTCCTGCAGATAGAACAATTCGGCTCTCGGATTCGGATTTCTGAGATCGAAATACATGAGAATAGCACGGGAAACCCAAGAAAAAAAAATGTTGATTTTCGACCGAAAAATCGATAAATATGCACAGGTTCAAATCCCTCTGGGGATTTTTGGGCCAAATTTTTTTTTTTTTCTTGCGAATTGATCGTACGACACTTTTCTGATGTATTTCGACCTCAGAAATCCGATTCTGAAAGGAAAATTGATCTATCTCTGAAATTGACCGAGTGATCGCCAATTTTCAGCTCTTCGGGATCAAGACCAAGAAATTCATTTTATCGTCTATTTCAATGTAGTTCGTACCCAGGAATTTGAATCTGAGAGGATGAGAATCGATCGGATCGATCTTTTCTTATGTATTTTGACCTCAGGAACATGAATCTGTTGTCGAAATTGAGCTACGATTCTTTCTCTTCGAGATATCCTCAAATTTGCACCAAAAAACGCGAAAAAAAGGGGATAACTCGGTAATTCCTGCAGATAGAACAATTCGGCTCTCGGATTCGGATTTCTGAGATCGAAATACATGAGAATAGCACGGGAAACCCAAGAAAAAAAAAATGTTGATTTTCGACCGAAAAATCGATAAATATGCACAGGTTCAAATCCCTTTGGGGATTTTTGGGCCAAATTTTTTTTTTTTCTTGCGAATTGATCGTACGACACTTTTCTGATGTATTTCGACCTCAAAAATCCGATTCTGGAAGGAAAATTGATCTATCTCTGAAATTGACCGAGTGATCGCCAATTTTCAGCTCTTCGGGATCAAGACCAAGAAATTCATTTTATCGTCTATTTTAATGTAGTTCGTACCCAGGAATTTGAATCTGAGAGAATGAGAATCGATCGTATCGATTTTTTCTCATGTATTTTGACCTCAGGAACACGAATCTGTTGTCGAAATTGAGCTACGATTCTTTCTCTTCGAGATATCCTCAAATTTGCACCAAAAAACGCGAAAAAAAGGGGATAATTCGGTAATTCCTGCAGATAGAACAATTCGGCACTTGGATTCGGATTTCTGAGATCGAAATACATGAGAATAGCACGGGAAACCCAAGAAAAAAAAAATGTTGATTTTCGACCGAAAAATCGATAAATATGCACAGGTTCAAATCCCTTTGGGGATTTTTGGGCCAAATTTTTTTTTTTTCTTGCGAATTGATCGTACGACACTTTTCTGATGTATTTCGACCTCAGAAATCCGATTCTGAAAAGGAAAATTGATCTATCTCTGAAATTTACCGAGTGATCGCCAATTTTCAGCTCTTCGGGATCAAGACCAAGAAATTCATTTTATCGTCTATTTTAATGTAGTTCGTACCCAGGAATTTGAATCTGAGAGAATGAGAATCGATCGTATCGCATTTTTTTTATGTATTTTGACCTCAGGAACACGAATCTGTTGTCGAAATTGAGCTACGATTCTTTCTCTTCGAGATATCCTCAAATTTGCACCAAAAAACGCGAAAAAAAGGGGATAACTCGGTAATTCCTGCAGATAGAACAATTCGGCACTCGGATTCGGATTTCTGAGATCGAAATACATGAGAATAGCACGGGAAACCCAAGAAAAAAAAATGTTGATTTTCGACCGAAAAATCGATAAATATGCACAGGTTCAAATTCCTTTGGGGATTTTTGAGCCAAATTTTTTTTTTTCTTGCGAATTGATCGTACGACACTTTCCTGATGTATTTCGACCTCAGAAATCCGATTCTGAAAGGAAAATTGATCTATCTCTGAAATTGACCGAGTGATCGCCAATTTTCAGCTCTTCGGGATCAAGACCAAGAAATTCATTTTATCGTCTATTTCAATGTAGTTCGTACCCAGGAATTTGAATCTGAGAGAATGAGAATCGATCGGATCGATCTTTTCTCATGTATTTTGACCTCAGGAACACGAATCTGTTGTCGAAATTGAGCTACGATTCTTTCTCTTCGAGATATCCTTAAATTTGTACCAAAAAACGCGAAAAAATGGGGATAACTCGGTAATTCCTGCAGATAGAACAATTCGGCTCTCGGATTCGGATTTCTGAGATCGGAATACATGAGAATAGCACGGGAAACCCAAGAAAAGAAAATGTTGATTTTCGAACGAAAAATCGATAAATATGCACAGGTTCAAATATCTTTGGGGATTTTTGGGCCAAATTTTTTTTTCATTGCGAATTGATCGTACGACACTTTTCTGATGTTTTTTGACCTCAGAAATCCGATTCTGAAAGGAAAATTGATCTATCTCTGAAATTGACCGAGTGTTCGCCAATTTTCAGCTCTTCGGGATTGAGACCAAAAAATTCATTTTATCGTCTATTTCAATGTAGTTCGTACCCAGGAATTTGAATCTGAGAGAATGAGAATTGATCGTATCGCACTTTTCTTATGTATTTTGACCTCAGGAACACGAATCTGTTGTCGAAATTGAGCTACGATTCTTTCTCTTCGAGATATCCTCAAATTTGTACCAAAAAATGCGAAAAAATGGGGATAACCCGGTAATTCCTGCAGATAGAACAATTCGGCACTCGGATTCGGATTTCTGAGATCGAAATACATGAGAATAGCACGGGAAACCCAAGAAAAAAAAATGTTGATTTTCGACCGAAAAATCGATAAATATGCACAGGTTCAAATCCCTTTGGGGATTTTTGAGCCAAATTTTCTTGTTTCTTGCGAATTGATCGTACGACACTTTTCTGATGTATTTTGACCTCAGAAATCCGATTCTGAAAAGGAAAATTGATCTATCTCTGAAATTTACCGAGTGATCGCCAATTTTCAGCTCTTCGGGATCAAGACCAAGAAATTCATTTTATCGTCTATTTTAATGTAGTTCGTACCCAGGAATTTGAATCTGAGAGAATGAGAATCGATCGTATCGCACTTTTCTTATGTATTTTGACCTCAGGAAGACGAATCTGTTGTCGAAATTGAGCTACGATTCTTTCTCTTCGAGATATCCTCAAATTTGTACTAAAAAATGCAAAAAAATGGGGATAACTCGGTAATTCCTGCAGATAGAACAATTCGGCTCTCGGATTCGGATTTCTGAGATCGGAATACATGAGAATAGCACGGGAAACCCAAGAAAAGAAAATGTTGATTTTCGAACGAAAAATCGATAAATATGCACAGGTTCAAATATCTTTGGGGATTTTTGGGCCAAATTTTTTTTTCATTGCGAATTGATCGTACGACACTTTTCTGATGTTTTTTGACCTCAGAAATCCGATTCTGAAAGGAAAATTGATCTATCTCTGAAATTGACCGAGTGTTCGCCAATTTTCAGCTCTTCGGGATTGAGACCAAAAAATTCATTTTATCGTCTATTTCAATGTAGTTCGTACCCAGGAATTTGAATCTGAGAGAATGAGAATTGATCGTATCGCACTTTTCTTATGTATTTTGACCTCAGGAACACGAATCTGTTGTCGAAATTGAGCTACGATTCTTTCTCTTCGAGATATCCTCAAATTTGTACCAAAAAATGCGAAAAAATGGGGATAACCCGGTAATTCCTGCAGATAGAACAATTCGGCACTCGGATTCGGATTTCTGAGATCGAAATACATGAGAATAGCACGGGAAACCCAAGAAAAAAAAATGTTGATTTTCGACCGAAAAATCGATAAATATGCACAGGTTCAAATCCCTTTGGGGATTTTTGAGCCAAATTTTCTTGTTTCTTGCGAATTGATCGTACGACACTTTTCTGATGTATTTTGACCTCAGAAATCCGATTCTGAAAAGGAAAATTGATCTATCTCTGAAATTTACCGAGTGATCGCCAATTTTCAGCTCTTCGGGATCAAGACCAAGAAATTCATTTTATCGTCTATTTCAATGTAGTTCGTACCCAGGAATTTGAATCTGAGAAAATGAGAATTGATCGTATCGCATTTTTCTCATGTATTTTGACCTCAGAAACACGAATCTGTTGTCGAAATTGAGCTACGATTCTTTCTCTTCGAGATATCCTCAAATTTGTACCAAAAAATGCGAAAAAATGGGGATAACTCGGTAATTCCTGCAGATAGAACAACTCGGCTCTCGGATTCGGATTTCTGAGATCGAAATACATGAGAATAGCACGGGAAACCTAAGAAAAAAAAATGTTGATTTTCGACCGAAAAATCGATAAATATGCACAGGTTCAAATCCCTTTGGGGATTTTTGGGCCAAATTTTTTTTCTTGCGAATTGATCGTACGACACTTTTCTGATGTATTTTGACCTCAGAAATCCGATTCTAAAAGGAAAATTGATCTATCTCTGAAATTGACCGAGTGATCGCCAATTTTCAGCTCTTCGGGATCAAGACCAAGAAATTCATTTTATCGTCTATTTCAATGTAGTTCGTACCCAGGAATTTGAATCTGAGAGGATGAGAATCGATCGGATCGATCTTTTCTTATGTATTTTGACCTCAGGAACACGAATCTGTTGTCGAAATTGAGCTACGATTCTTTCTCTTCGAGATATCCTCAAATTTGTACCAAAAAATGCGAAAAAATGGGGATAACCCGGTAATTCCTGCAGATAGAACAATTCGGCACTCGGATTCGGATTTCTGAGATCGGAATACATGAGAATAGCACGGGAAACCCAAGAAAAGAAAATGTTGATTTTCGAACGAAAAATCGATAAATATGCACAGGTTCAAATCCCTTTGGGGATTTTTGGGCCAAATTTTTTTTTCCTTGCGAATTGATCGTACGACACTTTTCTGATGTTTTTTGACCTCAGAAATCCGATTCTGAAAGGAAAATTGATCTATCTCTAAAATTGACCGAGTGTTCGCCAATTTTCAGCTCTTCGGGATTGAGACCAAAAAATTCATTTTATCGTCTATTTCAATGTAGTTCGTACCCAGAAATTTGAATCTGAGAGAATGAGAATTGATCGTATCGCACTTTTTTCATGTATTTTGACCTCAGAAACACGAATCTGTTGTCGAAATTGAGCTACGATTCTTTCTCTTCGAGATATCCTTAAATTTGTACCAAAAAATGCGAAAAAATGGGGATAACTCGGTAATTCCTGCAGATAGAACAACTCGGCTCTCGGATTCGGATTTCTGAGATCGAAATACATGAGAATAGCACGGGAAACCCAAGAAAAAAAAATGTTGATTTTCGACCGAAAAATCGATAAATATGCACAGGTTCAAATCCCTTTGGGGATTTTTAAGCCAAATTTTTTTTCTTGCGAATTGATCGTACGACACTTTTCTGATGTATTTCGACCTCAGAAATCCGATTCTGGAAGGAAAATTGATCTATCCCTGAAATTGACCGAGTGTTCGCCAATTTTCAGCTCTTCGGGATCAAGACCAAGAAATTCATTTTATCGTCTATTTCAATGTAGTTCGTACCCAGGAATTTGAATCTGAGAGAATGAGAATCGATCGGATCGATCTTTTCTTATGTATTTTGACCTCAGGAACACGAATCTGTTGTCGAAATTGAGCTACGATTCTTTCTCTTCGAGATATCCTCAAATTTGTACCAAAAAACGCGAAAAAATGGAGATAACTCGGTAATTCCTGCAGATGAAACAATCCGGCTCTCGCATTCAT